>NW_027226342.1:0-29852 GCF_022539635.2 Chironomus tepperi | reverse complement strand
AATAATATTAGACATACTAAGAAGATTATTTTGAAAAAGTTATGTGGGTTTTTATGTGTTTCATTGGCGCATTTTCAGTTCATTATGAGACAAATTAAGATAAATTTGAATGTTTAAATCAGGTGAAATGGAGGCTTAACTAAGTATGTGAACGACCTCTTGTTAGCGGGGTTTATCCAAAACTTAAGGTCTACTGACCATAAGTATCCTTCAACGAACTACAAACCCTAACAGACAAAAATAATACTTTCTTGGGAATTGCTTACTTTGTTACCGGAGCCATGCTCCGACTTGGAGCCTAGGTTGCTTCAAAAGGCTTTCCACCTAATTCTGTTTCTGGCTGCATCTACGAAAACGCTTCGAATGGTTTCTAGACTGGCTATTTCTTAAATGTACACTGGTTAACTCTCAGCTTATATTACTCTTGAGAGCATGGTCCTTGCTTGCTTGGGAAAGTACAGCCGAAAACTTCGACATGCTCATCTAAAATTCATATAATGCAGATTTGTGGTTCTTGACCGAATCCAACTTAATAAAGTCATTTTTAATTAAAATCCCAAAACTACTTGTGATTCTGCTTCTACAAGCCTATAAAGACTGCTAAGTCTGATTTGCAGAAATTATAAATAACTTCAAGTAAGACATATTACCTTAAATAAAATTGAATATGACAAAAAAGATAATTGAACGATCCCCATAGTAGACTAATACATCTACATAAACATGCTTAAGCAACCTGTTTGCTTTTCTAGCAATGAAAATTTCAACAATACACAAACAACTTGAATTTTTTCTTTTTTCAATGTGAAGGATTAAGTCATACGAAGCTGAATAAAAAGAATTCTTGGCGAGACTTCAAAAAAGTATCGCTGACTAAGAGTTTAAATGATGCTACGAAAGATAAATCTCACAAGATGCTCTCTCTCTCCTCACATCACCAACAAGTACAAGCTATATCATCGTGTCGTATCTTCTGTGCATGTAATTAAACATTGAAAATTGTGAACATAAATTTTTTTCTTTTGCTTTTACAACAAGTTGCCGAGTAAAAGTCTTGCGTCTCTGACAGTGAAAATATTGAGGACAAATAACAAATGTCGACGACGAGACATTGCCGCTGTTGCCACTGCTGAACTTGCAAAAATGAGTCATGCGGAAAGTAAGATGATGTCTCACATGCATGCATGTCTCAGGATGAATATAAAGAAGAATATATGTCTTATGTATCAAGAATATTGACTTGAAGGCATTTGAGAAGTCTTATTCCATTGAATTTTTTAGGGTGAATATTTCATGCATTTGATGCTTTGTAGATGTTTTCTAGTCAGTTTTTACTATCGATCTGAGACTTGATGGACATTTTCTGGAATTTATTGGCAGATGTAGAAGTTGAGTCGCAGTTTCTGGGTCACGTGTCAATTCTGTATACTTTTCTTACAGACTAAGGCATATCCAGCTAATTTGTTTATATAGTCGAAAAATTCTATGTATTTTGACAGTCTCCTATGGATACATCTCTGCCTATAGAAAATATTCCAGACAATTTGTTTGAAAAAAATGTTAAATATTTATTTACCATAGTTGCTTCTTGATATATAGTCAAATAAAATATTAAGTCAATTACTCTATAGAGACTGTCGATCAACTTCAAACACTTCTTCCTCAATTTACGTCTCGGAATTTTTCCAACCGGAATAATAAGAAGAAAATTTTTCATTTATGCCAACTTTTAATATTGAATCAAAGAGTTTACTTGACTGAAGAAAGTTTTACTTTTACTTCCCGAGCGACATAGATGATGAAGTCTCCGGAAAGGGTAACAACAAATGGAAACTGCCTTCATGTTCCATTCATATTGCTGCAATTTTGCCATTTAGTTGCCAATATGGATGCCAATACGGATACTTAAAATGGCAGCCATATGGATGCCTCATAGAGGTGACTTCCATTTGGAGTCAATAATTAAAGAAGATAAGGGGCCGTTCACTTATTACGTTCGCTTTTTAGGGGGAGGGGGTCTAGGATTTTGTAACAGCCTCAACTAAAAATTTTTTTTGTAACGACATTTTGTAACAAGGGGGGGGAGGAGGAAGGGTCTAGAAATTCGTTTTTTTGCGTAACGTAATAAGTGAACGGCCCCTAAGTAGAACCTTAAACAGAGCCTTCTTCATTTGTGTCGCTCGGACTTTACTTTATTGCGTCAAAACTTATTTAAATAAGCACAGGCTTGAATGGGTTGAAAAGTTTTAATAAATGAAGTAAATAATGGAAAATTGGATCTTTATGGAATATAATGAACTAAAAGTGATTCCAGGTCTCCGCTCTCGAGCGACACAAATGAAGGAGCCTCCAACAAGGAGCTTTTAGGGCTCTCTTAATGCTCTTTTATTAACATAAAATGAAAGCAACCTCTTTGTGGCATCCATATGGATGTCATTTGGCTATTTGAAGAAAACTTTTATTTAGTGTGTAGGGAAAGTTTGAAGACAGCTCTAACCTTCGAAACCATCTGCCAGTTCGGGATATTAAGTCCTTTTCAACACATGCAATTCTAAAAATTCTTCGGTCTTCCTCGCGATCTCTTGCTATCCAAAAAGTCTGAAGTAGTTACCTCAAGGACTGGGACGACTCTTGGTCTTCTTAATCTTGCCACTCGGGAAATTTTTTTTCCATCAATTAGTTCATCATTCAATCTCAAAACTCTTAAAAATGTATTAAGTCTGTAAAAATATGCACCATATCCACAGCTTTTTCATCTCTAGAGACTCAAAACTTTTACTTTTTCATGGAAATTTTCTTAAACTTTTACGTATATCCGTAAAAATCACAAATTCCATCACTCAAAAAATCCATCCTAAACAAATCGTAAAAAGGCCAACGATCGCAAGTCAGCCAAAGCAAACAAGAAGAAACTTTTTGTTATTCCTGAAATTTCACGTTTTGTATACAAAAGAAATAGACAGTCCAGTCTGGTACTAATGTATACAATAGTACTATACTCTTTGATGAAAAAAGTAGACCGGCAGACAATTAAAGAAGAAAAAGAAGTAGGTGATACAGACATTGCCCATAGCAACAATTTATTTTCTTTGAAAAAGACTTGTTCCTTTATAGAATGAAAAGGTCCCAAAACATAAATTGGCATCAAATATGCATACTAATCGATACTCATTTATCTCATGTTGTTCCTCATTCTTAAAGAAAAAATTGAATTGACCCAATTGATTTTCGAACATGGCAAACCCAAAAAGGCACAAAGAAAAACTTTCAGCCTTTTTCACCCACTTTATTTATTTATTTTTGATGCTCCTAAAATTATTTTTAACACAAAAAGTTATTGGATATAGCTTCTGTGTTTTTGAAAGGTGATACGAACAGTCTTAGCAACAGCAATTTTATAAGCATCACGAAAATTTAGAGCATAACATGATAACTTTCATTTGATTAGATTTCTATACAATTTAGATGCTATAATAGATCAATAGAAGCTATTTTCCCGGTCGGCACATATTGAAATGTTGGCTGCCGATCAGCAACATAACTTATAATCATTTTGCAGTCTATTAGCAAATTTGGTTGTTTCTGACAAGTCGTTGCCACTTGATAACAAGCATTTTGCAGCTTAATCACCATAATGGCAACATTTAACATGTGCAGATGGGGTCAAGAGAAGAGTGGTTTATCATTATACGTGTTAGACATAAATTCATATTAAAAGGCATAAGAAAAGAACAAAGAGAGCAAATTCCACTTAAGAAAAATGGCACTACCCTGATCAATGATATAATATCCTTGAGCTCAATTGTTTATTTATGTATGATATTATTGATCCTAATCGGAGTAATAAGAAATAATACATGAAATGAATTGCCCGAAAGTCTGCATAATTTTTGGAATAAATCAAAATTGTCTTTGAGTGGCTACCTTGAGGTCGTATTGCATTTTTTGAACTCTAGAACGAAAAAGTATCAAAGACAACATTGAAGGATAAATAAATTATTTTAAGGGATTGTCCCTTCAAGTTTTGGACAACAGTTTTGGACAACAGTTCAAAAAAACAAGTACTGGTGAAAATATTCGTAATCGGAAGTTCTTAAAGTCACTTTAATATCCTGGAATCGACCCTAACTGTTAGTATCCTGGTCATGTAGCTGGATTGAAACCAAATCCGGAACCATTTTGTAGTTAATCTAACCTTGGGCCGTATTTTTGATAGATTAACAGATGATGATAAGCATAGTGTTACATAATATTCGAATAGCCCCACCTTACCTTGTTAAAAAGGTTAACAGCACAAATATGAAATTGAATCCTTTTGCATTCATTATTTATTTATTTCTATTTTTCAAGCATATAAATTCTCAATTGTTTCTTTAATTCATAGAATTTTCAATTTTATAGCTCGACAGTTTTTATATTCACATACGTACCTAAGTGTCTTTGTGTAAAATTTATTACAGAATAAGAAAAGTTTTGGATATTAAATTTTTGATAAAGTTGAAAAGGTTCAAATAATTTTTCCAATGAATGATTAATGCAATTCGTAATAACGTGTGGACATATTTTGAAACCTTTTAATATCAAAAACTTTCCAGACTTTTAAGTTATTTATGAAAATTGTAGAAAGAATATTTGATGCACTTTTGAACTATTTTAACTTAAAATGATATTACAGAAAGGTTTTAAAATTAAAGGGTGGTAAAAGCTTCATTTAAATTTCTTTTAGATGGTCAAAATTGAGTAATGGGAGTCATTGAGAGATTTAGAAACGGATAGAATAAATTAAGTCTTGATTAGAAGTCTTTGATGAATGCATTAAATAGCTTTTACATCCCATTTTCTTTATATCCCTAAAAGACAATTAGCACATTCACTTTAATTTGCATGCTATTGAGTATACTCAATCAATATAATTGAGCATGCTTACATTTGTGAGCATGAGCATGCTCGTTAACTATTTGGGAATATTAGTCAACAAATGTAAGCCCGAACAGTACTAAGAGGTATCAGTGGATATTATGAAAAGCAATACACTTGAAATGTAGTCTACTTCGGATTCAGACTTCGGCTTTCCCAATCCCATTCTGAGTCCTTGTGAGCATCGTATTTAAACTCCGTTTTCCAATATAGCATTCAAATGAAGCCTTTTTCACATGAAAAGCAGATAAAGCTTCTCCTTCATCCTTTCCATAAGCTTCCAGATTGACATGATCATGTAAATCTCATGCATATTCTTCATAAGATTCCACATTAATTAAGTATCGAATCAACATCCAAATATCTGTCATGCAACATGTCATAAGTAAAATGCTAAACAATTTTTTGTTAGTAGGAAACATTATTAAAACTTTCCTAGTTACAGTCTGTCGTTAGCACATGACACCAGCAATATTATGAAGTCAAATACACAGTCAATATTATGTACATGCTCACATCTCATATTTATGAGATTAAAATACTTAGCCTAGAAGAAGAATTTTGAATTGCAAATGATATTGTTTAATCAGACTCCATTGGATGTACAGTTTTCTACACGCTTCTTTAAAATTGTTGCATAAATTATAAAGAATCGATTCAAATCCATATGGAGCAATTGATGATATTTTAATTTATGTCAGCTTTCATGTAAATCGCAATTACAGCTACTGAAGTAACTGCTGACTGGATAATATTCTTTGATTTTGTGTATGTATAAAAATATTCATAGATACAAAGTATTTAAGTAAATCACAAGATGAGGGATTTTCAAGGTTCCACAATTTGCTTACTCAAATGATCTCAACTCAAGAGAGACACAAAGAAAAATTCTAATTTTCTGGTATTTAAATGGAGGAAGGAAGGAAGAATGAATGAAAAGCATAAAAGAGAAAAGGTTAATTAAGTCACATGGCAGGACATCCATCATAATGAATAATTATTCATGTCTTCCTTTTTAATTTTGTAGCAAATTTTTGTTTTAAAAGTTTAGTTTGGTCTTGAATTTTATAGGAAGTTTTTTGGCAGGTTTAAAGGTATGACAATATTTGCACTTGCAAATTAGAGCAAATTTTGTACTGCAAACTAGCATGAGCCAGCATAAAGTACTTGAATAAAATCAATGTTTAAAACAAACAGTAAATCTGTCTAAAATAGATTAATACCGAGCAGCACAATTAAGCCATTTTGCAGTCGTAATGCTGCCATGTTGACGATAAGATGTGAGAGTGTCCAGGCGGCAACAAAACGGCTATTTTCGGTCTGTTTTTAAAACTCGATTGACACTCATTGAAATATTGCCACTACGGGACCGAAGAGGCAGGATACATAGAACCAATTAGCACAAACAATCACATTTGTCAATTTACTGCCAGTTGGTTCTTGGTATTCTGTCTCCTCGTCGCCGTGAAACCAACATTTCAATATGTATGCCGTTCGGGATGCTATTAAGATAATTCTATTACTCTAAGTACTCAAAAGCTAGTCATTTGAATGCAGTCTTGAATGGCAATGAATATCCTATCTAGCATGATGACAGAACAAATAGCATTAGCTACATTCCTCACTTCAAGTCTTCAACATCAATTAAATTTAGTGTTTATTTTAAATTGCACTTCTAATGGAATGTGATGGTTTCATGGTTCTGCAATCTGTGTTTAAATAGACTTCATTAGTTTTCATTATATTGTGTGCAAACTAGACGTGCCATTTCTTAAAATACGTCAGCACATTCGTCAAGAATTTTTATTCATCTGATGTTTTAGTGAAATTTAATAAACTAAACACAATTTTCATGGGGTATGGAACTAAAAGAAGGAAGAAGTTTATAGAGCAACTTTTCAACTTCTTTAACGTCATTAAATTTTTCCTTCCTCTTATTTAGCACATTGAATCAATGAAAAGTTCGACTGTTCAATTTGATAGCATTTTGTCTATTTTATCTGCTTCCTTTTTTTACCTGGTGTTGAAGGTCATTCAATAATGTCCAAATGTCACTCAAAAGACACGGGTTCTCTGGAACCGACCGTTCCCAGTGCTAGTGGCTCTCAGCTGTTTGTGTACCACAAGACACAGGTTGCCCATCACTGCCATAATTTTCATTTTAGGGATTTTAACTTGATTTGCAAGGAACCAATTAGGGAGTCATGAGTACTAGTAGAAATCGAGCCAATACTATCCAACCATTCCCTGGCTACATTCCTGCAGAACCCATTCACATGAACAAACTGTTGATTCCAATTTTTACTCAATTTAACTTCATTTAATACAAACATTGAATGTCCTGCTTTTTAAAGACTTTTGAACTAGTTTCTCTTCATTTATATTCCTTTCCTTTCTCTACTAACACACTTAAATTATTGTAGCTACAAAGAAGGAAACAGCAAATTACTGTAAACTTTCTCTCATTCGTTCTTGTTTACTTTAAATCATTATGACGTCTGTAATAGTTTAGATTGTTGAATATGACGAGTGGAGGATGGAAATGTTTCTTCAAGCTTGATGTTTAATGGAATCTGCTTGGAAGATTTATAGAGTGGAAATATAATGAGATTGAAATATATTTGAATGATTTGATGAGAGGAGGGGAAACATTAATTTTTGGACTAGATAAGTTTGAAAGGAGGGGTCGATTAACTGCATATGATGCTCAAAATTTGAATGAAAGAATCCCCATCCTTCATTTTAATTACTATCCTAACGATACAAATTGAAATATTGCAATGCCCAACGATGATATGACATTCAATCAAACTTAAGTCTTTGTTCTAGACAACAAATGATTTATTATCATAAATTCAAATTAATATCAAAATGTGAAGCTAAATCAATTTGCAAATACAGAAACCACAAATTAAATCAAAAGGATTCTAATTGTGTAATTAAAATCAAGATTTATGCTTCAATAAATTTCCATAATGACAACTTAATCTAGATGTATCAACAAAGAAATTCTTAGATATTCTAAAATTAGAAATTCTTGAAGTCTTACTTTAAAGGAAAGGAATATAGAAAGTTGTAGAGAAGGAGATTATGATCCCGAGTGACACTAGTAAACAAGGTTCTGCCATGGCTGTCATATGACATCTACATAGAGTCGGCATCCATCTACTTTCTTACTTCGTACAGATCAATTGTGATTCATAACCTCCCATAGATGATACCAAATTCAAGGTTTTCACTTGCCAATTCCCAATGCGGCTTCCATTTCTGTTAGAAGAAGTCGCAGGAGCCTTAAGTGCTTCATGCAGTGCCTTCCTAATTTATATCGCCCGGGATAAGTTTATCAGACAAATTCAGGATAAATTAAAATACATGAATATGATAAGAATATGAAATTTAATAAAGGAATATCTTAGATCAAGCACAGGCCTTGTGAGACGAGAAGTAAACAGGAAGACAAAGAAGCACAAGTAAAAGATAAACAATTTTGTGAACTTGAATTCGGTTTTTATGATCAGATTAATATCAAATAATTTTTCTTTTATGCTAAAACTTTCATATTGGATGTCTTCTTATCTTGAAAGCTGCTTTTCTCGTTACGTGGGCAGAACTTTAAGGAGGAAATTGATGTTATCGATTCTTTGTCATAAAAAAATATTTCATTTCCTTTCCTTTCATGATTTGACTGTATTTATATCTAGATAAAAAAAAAGGTAGTCATGCCAACATACAACTGTGATTATGTTTACCGAAATTGAGGCTGTTTTCTATATTAAATAAAAAATATTAAACTGACATGCTCAATAGGACTGACAAATCTGAAATTGGAAAAGTATGTAAGAGAGTTTGATCCTCCAGGACTAAACGGTGATGGCAATAATCCATAAATGTCCCATTTTCGTATATACTTCATAATGCATTTACCATATTCCCATTTTACTTCACCTACGTCATAAAATTTACTTCCGAAAAGTCCCCCAAACACATGTTGGAAGCTTTACAGCAATTACAAACACACGACCATGCTGATACCGATGACGTAGGTAAATACTGGCAATTTGATGCTAAAAATATGTTTACAAATAGCTGCATAAAAATATTCTGTCCTATATATTTGATACTATTGTTGTATCCATCGTCAGCCTTAATTTTAATCCTAACGAGTTTATTGCCAAATTGTAAGCACTGAGACGTCTATCTGAAAATCTGAAAACTCCATCCGTTCTCCTCTAGTAAGGATATCACAATCTAATGGTCTTGTTATTGCATGCTAACCGTATTTTGTTGTTGCCTGTTATTTGGTCGACTATATTAAATTTCGAAACGAGCAAAAATTCGTTTTATGTATTTACAAGTAATGTGATTTGAGCTCTTGTGGAGATTTTGGCAGTGTTTTGGACAAATCCTTTGTATATCTAGATATAAGAAAGGAAGGAAAATTTTCATGGAAGAGAACAGTCGAATAAACTCAAATTTAATGGTTTTTCGATCAACTACGGCCCTAATAAGCAAATAGCATGCTTCATCGTTGTCTGTTAGGGCGAATTGTAGCCAAATGACTTAAATGAAGAAGACTCGGCTAAAAATCTTTTATTAACACTTGAGGGAAGTCGCCTCCATGAGCAGACCAAATGGAATCGTAGTCTTAAGAGCTCCATAAAGGAGCCTTCTTCATTTGTGTCCCTCGGGATACTCAGAAAAGGAACTAACTGAATTTCTCAAAACATTACTCATATCACAAGGGAAGTTTCTAATTCTTTATCACAATCATTTGGCTTTGTGTTCAAAGATTTAATTCCCCATAGAAACACGTATGTAACTGGATATTCCTTAAAATATCTTTCACTTTTTTTACAATCCACACTAACCCGTTTTCTATTCGACACCTTTTCTTTCATCAATATCCCAATAAAAAGTGGGAATACAATTCCTTTGAGACATAGATATATATGAGAATGTAATGTCTTACAAAGAATTTATATTAGATTATTGGTGCAAGAAATGAAATATCGATGATCTATGTAGTGACTTTGAGGGTTGTTGTTGAGAAGTTTTTAAGTGCTTTTTATTGATTTTGTTGACGATGTAAGTTTAAATTGGAACACTGATTCACAGTGGGAGACCTTAAGGAAGTTGGAAGTGAGGACTGTGTTGACTATGAGGTTTAATGATATCTACTAGAGTGTTAGATCTGCAGTAATCAATTTCATGATTTATCTGAGCGACACAGGTGAAGAATAATCCGCTAAACTTCTATTGAGGACAAATGGCTGTCAAACAGGTTATATAATGCATACTGCAGCTGTTGAGATCTTAAGATCAATAGCTGCGCGTTATATCCCTTACAAGGCTAATGATAGTCTAATGAGTGAGAGGCTTCTCGCTCAAACTTAGACCAACAGATTAAAGTGAGATCTGAACTACTTCTTTCACGGCATTAGTGTCTGTAACCTACAAAGGGAGCTGGCATTTCCTATATCTAGTGTTGAAATGATGATCGTTGTGGTGTGTAATAATTGTTAAGCAGAAGATCCCTAAAGAATGAAGCCATTCCGACTCACCCAAATAAAACAATTTCTCTATAGAATCCAGTTCATTTCTACGTCAGCATTTGTATCGTTTAAGAAATGTATACAGCAAGTCTCAGCAAATTTATTCAAACAAATTGAATAAATCGATTCAATTCAATTATGCGATTTAAACAATTTCTGTTTACAAATTTAATTTGCATAATTCAATGACTAACTTTTCTCAAAAATTACAACAAAGCAGCTCCATCTTTTATTTTATACAATTTAAATTCAAGAATAGCAATAGAATAATAATAAAAAAATGTACTCGGACTCCTGACGCGCCCCAATTTTTGTCATCATAAAAAAGTTTACAGTCAATAATGATATTTTGTTGACACTTGGAGGCACTTCAAATAATAAGTACGTGTTATACACAAGTGTCACAATAGACAAATTATTCGTTTATGGAAATTATTTTGATGTAATTAAGCTTATTTGTCTATTTGCCTGTTTATATCCCGAGCGACACAAATATAGTAGGCCATAAATGAAGCATCAGACGCCACAACAGAGATGGCTTCTATTTTGTGTTAATAAAAGAGATTTTGCGAAGCCTTAAAAGCTCCATGCCGAAGCATTCTTTACTTGTGTCACTCGGGTATGTCAAAGAAATGGAACCAAATTAATACAAAACTTTCTGTTTTTCATTACTTATGACGATAATGATCTTGTTGATATAGCCTATTGGGAGCACTAAATTACATTTTTGTATGTTAAAGGCAGAAGAACCCTTTTGGAAATTTCATTAGATTCTAAAGCCTGATTCGAATCAGAATTTGTGTATTTATCATTAGGATGTCAGCACACTGACAAAATTTCCCCTAAAGAAACAAAAACTTTTATTTCCATTAAAATTTTTCCTTGTTCCATTTCCTTTTTGAAATCAAAACCAATTTCCGATTTCTTTTTATGTTGCTATCCAATTAATCAGACTTGAAGCTCTTTTGTATGCTATAAATGCTATGAATTCCTCATCTACGAAATTTATGTCGTGATTAGATTTATAGACAGATATGGCAAATACGGATCTAACCAGTTATGTATATACAAGCCATAATCAATCGATAGCAATCGAGTCAAATTGTGAAATGATTTTTTTTTGTTGATTTTTTCGTTGCTTTTCATGATTTTTTTCTGTATTTAGTTCCCTGTTGAGATATCTACAATTGGTGAGCAGGGATTTATGGCTTGAGTGGCTAATATTTTTTTGTGTAAATGAATTCTTTTTTGCGTTATTGGCAAGAGAGCAATTCACTTTTGATTAGACGAATACATGTGGTTATTAAGGCTGTAGTCTGAAATATTATCCAGAGGTAAATTTTTGTAGTTAAAACCCTTCCTGAACGGTTGGTTAATCAATTCAAAATTCGACATCAAGACGCTGTGCCATCTAAAACAAATCCGACACCTAGTCAGAGTCATAACGACCAGGGGCCGGATTTTAGGTCGATTGACTGATTTGAGAATTTGCCGAAGTCGAGACTTTGTGAAGCCCTAACTTTAAGACGCCCACTACCGTTTTCTACAATCAATTGACTGGAATTGACTTTTCTCAGATTTCTTGTATACCCCTTCATGCCCCTTCATATGCTAAAGGTCACTTGATATCCTTGTTATGATATTTCTTGGTATGGCCTTTTCTACCTTAATTAGAGTATTAACTTACAATTAGCAGATTTTTTCCCAATGCTACCTTTACTTCACTTCCAAAGACACAGTTGTGTACTTCACATCTTACTTTAACATTATTTTTGAATTTTTGCTTGGATCAGCTTCTTCTTAACAGATTAAGATGATTCATTTACTCAAGTAAAATTAACCCAAATGAGATTATGCCTTCTTCGGCGAAATCAGCTCTTAACAGGATTAGAAATATCTCGAACATTCGGTAATTATGTCATGGAACTTGTCTGTTATCAACTATGTTACAAGTTTCATTCAACTCTGTTCATGCTAATGATCCGATCATTGGCTTTAGTGGCTTTCGATAGAATTCCATTCAAAAATAGACTCTAAAGAAATCCCACCCTATAATCCCATGAAAGTGATACGAGCTAACATTTGTACCGAGCAAATAGCTGAAACAATGAACATAATTTTTACGTCATTGATGTCATTCAATACAATTGTGTCTGATATTTACCTTATCTTTTTTACGATGATGACATTTTTGTGTATAAAAAATCATTATTACGTCAATACATGTTGTTTTCGTTGTTATCGCTTGAGATTTATAGAACAAAATTGCGATTGAATTGATAAAGGTTGGGGGTGATTTTTAAATGATGTCTATCAATATTGGGGTATTTTGGATCTTTCGATTTTATCTCTAAATTTCATAAAACAGAAGAGAAATTCAATTGAACGTTACTTAACCCTTAAGTCCACCCCTAATAATTGAATGACCCACTGGGACTGTTTTGGTTTGATTGAATAAAATCATCGAAGAAATGAGAATTGTTTTTTGAAAGGTTAATGGAAAATTATGCGTCAGATGGGATTCAAAGTCAGCTCGATTACTGCTATTGGTTTGTTTAAGGATTATTAAAGTTCTGATTCAGAATTCGGACTAGATCAGAGGTGGGCAACTTTATATTTTTCGTGGCATACCTTGATGGTAAGCATCAATCAAAACCACATGACATACGGTTAGTGACTGCTCACAACACACAGGTTGCCTACCACTGGACTAGATTACGAAGATTTCCAGTAGTTTACACAATATATACATCCAAAAATCATCATCATTTGTCCACAAAAAGAGCAATAAAAACTTCCATTTCATTTATGTTAGTCTAACTCCCATATTGCCAGAACATTGACCACAATATGTTTTAATGCTAGTTCATAATGACTTCCTACCTTTTTCTTTCTATCACGTCCTACACTCAATGTATATTTACAACTCATTTCATACCATAGAAGTGGAATTCTGAGCTTAATTTCTGACCATACAAAACTTTTGTGCCATACGGAATTAAAATCTTCAAATCAAACAAAATTATGGTGGAAATGAACCTTCATCTTATGCAGCAACACTTAAAATGTCAATATCATGACAAGTTTATGAATTTCAGAAAAGAAAACTGTTTTTGCGGATTGTACAACAGAGGAAATATGAATGAAATTTGTGGAAATGTTGTAATATTTTAGTACAGCAAGTCTGACCTAAATAATGTGGAATTGATGTAAATATGTATAAAAAGTCGAAACAATAAATTGATTCCTTGAATGATGAAATTTTTAAGCGGGATAAAATATTTATGATATGAAAAATTGGAAGGAAATCATTCAATTGAGATGCTATTTTACGTTAATGGTAAGCCATAAAGCTACCTTAAGAGATTCAAAATAATTTATGGGATTTGTTCCTTTCTTATTGTTTTTCATCAATAAAATCGACCCGAATAGCACAAATTGGATAATGGATCAGAAATCTGGAGGCAGGTCGGCTTGACTCTGACTTGGTATCGAATTGATTTAAATCTTGCGTGACTACGACTTGGTGTCGGCGTGACGAGGCTGACGTAACTCTGACTTCATGCTTGATTTGGTTTAAATCCGGCTTGTAACTGACTTGTGCTGGCATAACCTGGCCAGCGTAGTTTTGACTTGGTAACGATTTTGATTTAAATCAAATATCATAAAAGAGTCACGCCAGCCTGATGCCGAGTTTGTGATCGATAAACTGACTTGTGCTATTCGCGCGGGTATCATTACATTCACAAGTGATTTATGGAAGATTTGGAATAGGTTCTAAGCATTTAATGCTATATTTATTTTAACGATCCCTTATTTTAATATGTATGCTAATGAGTATCATTAAATGTATTGAGGTCAGCGAATACACCCCTAACTCTGAACACCAAAGCTTGAAGTCAACTCCAATTTTATGTGGAGTCGAGTCGACTTGAAGCTATCCTGATTACTAAGAATTGCTGATTGAAGTTTAAATTACATCTTCATACTCATCATTTAAGTCTTATTAAGTTCGACATATTTATTGATTGAAAATTCTCCTTCGAGATTATAGATTACCTTTCAAACTCAATTTCCTCTGTACCTTCTTGAATTATCATTATTTATAACACATTCTATTCCATGTCAGCATAGAAAACCTCGTCTAAAAATTATAGGTATGAAGAACAAAATCGATAAAGCCACTAGACATCATCATCATCATCACATGCTCTATAAACATTTTCAATGCCATGAGCATCGAGCGGCATCATTATAAATAATATTTGTACATCATAGATATGTGTAAACTCTGTCCAAAAAGAAGAAATAGTCATAGATACTCAAAAAAAAGAGTCAAAATTGTGTGCCATAAAAAAATATTATTTAATATATTACGCGAATATGTAAAGCAATTTTGGGAGTATATACGTTGATTTTACTATGCCGTATATTCTTTATCTTTTCCACTTTTGTTTTCTTTATTCATATTTTGCTGCTAAAAATATATTTCCTTTTCTCTTTCATTCCTTACTCGATAAAAGTTTTCGTCTTACTTCTCAGCGAATTTTCTTTTTAATCAAAGAATTTCGGGTTTTGAATGACATATTCGTTTTGTCTAGATTGTCATGACAATTTAGCATGATTTGTGTGACAAAATCCAAAGTTTTTAGCAAAAATATTTAAAATGAGTTGCTCCCTAGTGGAAAATAATTTAATAATTTCTTGTTAAACGGTTGTGATGATTTGAAACCCAAGTAGCACAGCCAATCGATTAGGACATTGCTAAGTAGCTGTGGTCAACTGTGGTCACAACATCGCGCTGGTGACCAATTTTTACGACAATCGGGAAATCTTTGTTATCGTTTCTAAGTTACGTCTATAAAAAAATAGAAGCAGTGAATAGCATGACTCAGATTTGTTACGATAACATGAAAGTCATCTTCTTGAATCCTGTCATTCTCGAGCGATATAATGAAGCGGATCGCATTTTTCGCCACAAAAATGGATTGAAATTCATGGTCACGGTGTCGTTGTGGAAATTTCATAGCGTTCCGTAAATATGACAACGCAGCCCATCGTACATGAGGTGCAGTTCGGGATTCCATGTGTTACAAAAATGTCAAGCAACCTCCAAATACCAAGGATCATTTGACAAAGTTTAGACAATTTTTGTGAACATTTTTTCGCCACTTGTGCCTTCAAATTCACACAAAAATATAGTCACTATCAATTTCTTACACACTTGATCTTAAATCCCTTTAAAAAATATTCTTATTGCCAACGTCACACCCAAAAGTATACCTCAACTAACAAACATATCAATGTAAGCTCCCATTTCACAATAGCCCTTCTTCGTATTAAATTGTTCTGTTATGCGGAACGGAAGAAAGCATTTGAAGGTCGATAACAGCTTTAGGTTGTTTTGGTGTAAATTAAAATGAAAACCATGGAAAGACATATTATCTGCTTCATCAGCTCACGTATCGATTGATTTATGATTTTACAGTTTAACATACACACAGCCAGACACTCGAACCTATTAAGATCGTCAGACAAATAACTAATGTTCTTGACCGTTGGGATTGATTTAAGGAAATAAAAATTTATTCTCAATTTTTTTCTGTTTTTCCTCTCTTGGATATATTTGACAGAGTACGGAATTGAGAGGAAAATTTCAGTTCTCACTCTCAAAAAATTTTCCATTTCCACGCTCATTCTCAATTTTGCTTTTCCTTCTCCTTGAAGATCACCAAAAATTAAAATAAGAAACACGTCCGACTCCTCTCGTGAGCAAATAATATTTTTAATGGCATTTTCAAAGCTTTTCTGAGCCACACAGCAATTAATTTCAAATCTTAGCAGATGAAACATTATATCATCATCGTCATTTTTACGCAAACATCATTAAATTTTGTAACGAAAACGAGAAGACGTAGAGCGAGAAAAGAATTATCATAATGAAGTCGTTAAATATTTAAGGTATGAATTACTCAGCGAGCGATGGCGTCAAATTTGCAAAATATAAAGACAAGATTTACTAATATAAAATGTTGTTGACAATAAATTGCATTTATATGAATAATTATTCACACTGTGTAGGAAGTTGGATTCGTCAGAAACAACAGTCATGCTGAAAAGTAATGCAGTTCTGCAGACAGAGTTATAGTCTACAGCATAATGTGTTTGCTAAGGTATCCTTAGTTATACGACGAAAATTACGGTTCATCATTTATGTCGTTTGAGTAAGATACAACCAAAACCTGCATGCATATCTTAAACTTCAGGAGTGTAGGACTGTGGTACTAGGCCGAACTCTAGTCAATAGACTTCCTCATAATTACGATTCATAATGTAAATGACGTTCATAAAAAAATATTTAACGAAAGATTGAGAAAATTAAGAATTCCAAATATATACCTAAGAATCGAGTCAAATTATTTAAATTTCTAGCAGAGATCGAAGTCAATTCGAATTTTGAATGGGGTCCAATCGGCAAAAGGCATGCTTTAATGGAGCAAAAGATCAACACGATAGCTAAAAGCGTTCTTTTTGCCTGTTAGAGAAGTTCAGTTTAGTCGTTTCGAGATACATCTCCACATACGACTCTGCTGCATTTGAAGGAACTATAAGGACAGAGTCCACTCTCCACTGACAACAACGCCAGAAACTAGTTAAGTCGATTTAAGTCAACTTTTCTATATGAAATCGAGGTGAACTTCGAGCTTTTTTTTATAAACCCGAATAGCTAAAGTCGGTTAAACGATCTAAAATCTGGCAAAAGGCTAACATGAGTCGCTAGCATTGAGTCGAATTAAAATCGAATCGGAACCAGTTTAGAGTCACACTGAACATAGATTAACCGATTTAATCGTTTCGGGAAATGTCAAGAAAATCATAGAAAATGTTTTTCATGGAGAATTTGTGGAATCGGAATGAAGAGACTATAGAATGTCGTAAATCGCATGACGTAATAACCAAATGTACCCTTAAATTAAATTAATTAATTATTTCAATGAACAAAAGAGCACTTTTGTCAAAGAAAATTAAATTCGTACTTTTTGTACAAATATGCAATTAAAATATGACAAAAGATTGAGTAAATCCTGTGGGTCTTAAACTTGTCAAATAATTGTCATTTTTCATTATCCTCAAACCATTTTTCTCCACAAAAGCTTTTTTTTTTAACCCATTTCACTAACGCATTTATCTCCTGCAACAAAACGATTATTACGTTTACCGTCAGACATTTATTTGAAGTTGCGCGGCATGAAAATACCTTGGCAACGTTCCATGACTCGATAATCGTCTAAATAAACAATTAAGTGTATGTTTATTTGTGAATTGCGGTGAATTTCCCCATAAAAAAATATTCTCTCGATTTGTTTTCCTTTTTTTTCAGTTTTTCGGCTCTCAATTCTTTCATGCTTTACTATTATTGTTTGATTATTTGCAGGAAAGACTTACGATGCAATTAAAAATTGAGTGAAACATTTTTCTCGACTTTTTTTTTCGGATGTTATGTCGATCGACACAATGTGAATATTTGTTTGATTTTCTCACACTAAAGAATTACGATTTTTAGGTCATTCATCGACCGTTTTCACGTGTGAATGTATTGAATTTGTTCAGATTTGAAAAATCAGTTTTTTTTTTTCCAGCAAAACTAAGCACAATGTGCAAGTTATGTTCTATGGGAAAATTTTGTGCCTGGAATTCCTCACCATAATCAAAAAACAGATTTGGGAATTGGTTGAGGCATTGCCGAGAAAATCAAAAAATTCGCTTTCTGTAAGCAAGCAAACAAGCAAACAAGCAAACAAGCAAACAAGCAAACAAGCAAACAAGTTAATCAGCAAGAAATCTCAATAACGAGACATCGTAGAGACTTCTAGTTTTTTGCTATCGAATTGAAACAAAGCTTACCTACCCTGGAGCCTGATCCCTCAAACATGTGCCAAGCGAAGCTTGCCTACCAGCTGGAGCTTGATCCCTAAAACATTTGCCAAGCGAAAAACTTTACCCGCTTTAGCTTGATCCCTTTTCTACTGATTGATCCCTCAAACATGTGCCAAGCGAAGCTTGCCTACCCGCTGGAGCTTGATCCCTCAAACATGTGCCAAGCGAAGCAGCCCTACCCGTGAAGCTTGATCCCTCATGGAGCTTGATCCCTCAAACATGTGCCAAGCGAAGCTTGCCTCCTCGCTGGAGCTTGTCAAACATGAAGCGAAGCTTGGCCTACCCGCTGGAGCTTGATTCCTCAAACATTAGCCAAGCGAAGCTTCTACCCGCTGAAGCTTGATTCCTCAAACATTTGCCAAGCGAAGCTTGGCCTACCTGCCAAGCGAAGACTGGAGCTTGATCCCTCAAAACATGTGCCAAGCGAAGCTTGGCCTACCCCTCAAACATGTGAAGCTTGATTCCTCAAACATCCAAGCGAAGCTTGGCCTACCCGTGCCAAGCGAAGCTTGGACCTACCCAAGCTGGAGCTTGATCCCTCAAACATGTGCCAAGCGAAGCTTGGCTACCCGCTGGAGCTTGATCCTCAAACATGTGCCAAGCGAAGCTTGGCCTACCCGCTGGAGCTTGATCCCTCAAACATGTGCCAAGCGAAGCTTGGCCTACTGAAGCTTGATCCCTCAAACATTTGGAGCTTGGCCTACCCGCTGGAGCTTGATCTCTCAAACATGTGCCAAGCAAAGCTTGGCCTACCCGATGGAGCTTGATCCCTCAAACATTTGCCAAGCGAAGCTTGGCCTACCCGCTGGAGCTTGATCCCTCAAACATGTGCCAAGCGAAGCTTGGCCTACCCGCTGGAGCTTGATCCCTCAAACATGTGCCAAGCGAAGCTTGGCCTACCCGCTGGAGCTTGATCCCTCAAACATGTGCCAAGCGAAGCTTGGCCTACCCGCTGGAGCTTGATCCCTCAAACATTTGCCAAGCGAAGCTTGGCCTACCCGCTGGAGCTTGATCCCTCAAACATGTTGCCAAGCGAAGCTTGGATCCCTCAAACATGTGCCAAGCGAAGCTTGCCTACCCGCTGGAGCTTGATCCTCAAACATGTGCCAAGCGAAGCAGCCTACCCGCTGAAGCTTGATCCTCAAACATTTGCCAAGCGAAGCTTGGCCTACCCGCTGGAGCTTGATCCCTCAAACATGTGCCAAGCGAAGTTTGGCCTACCCGCTGAAGCTTGATCCTCAAACATTTGCCAAGCGAAGCTTGGCCTACCCGCTGGAGCTTGATCCCTCAAACATTTGCCAAGCGAAGCTTGGCCTACCCGCTGGAGCTTGATCTCTCAAACATTTGCCAAGCGAAGCTTGGCCTACCCGCTGGAGCTTGATCCCTCAAACATTTGCCAAGCGAAGCTTGGCCTACCCGCTGAAGCTTGATCCCTCAAACATGTGCCAAGCGAAGCTTGGCCTACCCGCTGAAGCTTGATCCCTCAAACATTTGCCAAGCGAAGCTTGGCCTACCCGCTGGAGCTTGATCCCTCAAACATGTGCCAAGCGAAGCTTGGCCTACCCGCTGGAGCTTGATCCTCAAACATTTGCCAAGCGAAGCTTGCATACCGGCGAGACTTTTTATGGACGGTGTGAATATATCCGCATTGGGTTTCTACCCGATACACTAGTTATTAACACCAAATGGAAGCTATCTGTGAGTCAAGATGGCTCAGGAGCCGAACGGTTTCGTATTAAAATGCCTAATTATTGTCATGTGTCCTTTTTCGAATAATATGGCTAAAGACAATTACTGACAAATGCGTCATCAAAGGA
This sequence comes from Chironomus tepperi, assembly GCF_022539635.2. Taxonomy (NCBI): domain Eukaryota; kingdom Metazoa; phylum Arthropoda; class Insecta; order Diptera; family Chironomidae; genus Chironomus; species Chironomus tepperi. The sequence goes on along the minus strand of NW_027226342.1, from coordinate 9,628 downwards.
GTGGTTCTGATCCAACTATAAATTGCTGGTCTATAGAGCAGTGGTCTCTCGTTTAACAATGATTATCCACGAAACGACCTAGCGCAGTTTCTTCATTTACGTCGTTCAGAAATATTGTAGCAACTTGACTGCCATGAATAATTTGTGTCGATCGGAAATAACAGGAAATAGAATAAAGTTCCTAATTATTTATGAAGCACAGATACTGGACAAAAACATTTCCTTCTTGTTTAAATTTGCCATCCATATCCATATGTTAACATTTCCAGCATTGTATTTCTATTTTTACCTGTATTATCTTTAATTCAAATCCATATATTTTCTCAGTTGGTTCAATAAATATTCTCATATCCGAGGCATAATAAATGCTTTTTCCTTTCGAATGCCACTTGAGATTTCTGAAAAAAAAATAGGAATATACTTAAGTTCGAGAAGCATTTTCTTAATCTTTATTCAATACAGGATGTTGTTGAATTGTTTGGGTTGTATTCCGTTTCGTACTAATCTTAGAAAAGCAAATCTCATTCGCTTGTTGCTCTCGTCAGGTAAATGCCAGAAGATATTTATTTATGTACTTCCAAGAATCCTTTTACGAAAGTGTTTCTTGAATATTGAATGAAGCTCTTGATGATTAAAATAAATATTGAATTAGTTATCAAGTGTTGAAATTTAAGGATGGAATTACAGTATTTGAATATGCTGATTTAGATGGTAAAGGATTTGACTTTGATTGACATGACACTTCTTCGAAGAAAGAAAACCTTTTTATTAAGATAGGGACTATAGAAATGTTTGATATAGATGTGTCTAAATATGTCAAGATATTTTGAAATAAAATACAGAATGGAATCGATTTTAGACTTAGTTGATGCCGGGTTCGGTACAAATCCAGCACTATGATAGAGTAACGTCTGTCTTTTGTCAAATTTTGAATAGATTTACCTACTTGTTCTTACCGGGCTAGTGGAGTGCTTCTTTAACTATGTTTCATGATATACTAGAGTGTAAGCAATTTCTGTTCCATGCGTGATTCAATTCCACTTCCTTCTGTCAATCTAGATTGCAATACTTTGTTGTCCTGTAGTGTGATACACAATAAATACATTAGTGTGTTAAATGAGACCGTATTGAATCCAAACAGAGTCCATACGAACTCCAAGTACCGTGTAGCTTCTAAATTGAGGCTGGTGTCATTCAGAGTAGTAAGTATCCGATTTGGCAGGACTTCATCTTGGTTCAGACAAAGTTCAGACTTTGTTGAACTTTTTGAGTTCAAACACCCAATGTTCTGCCTACTCTGGTCCATATATCATTCACAAATGACGTCTAAACAAGAGGCCTTCATTTATGACAAATTAGATACTATATATTAAGATGCAATCAGCATTTTATTACTGAAAATATGACACATTCTTAATCCCTCTTTAAATCTTCAATTACAAAACTCCCACAGTACTACTCTCTGTCTCATTAACACCCAAACATAAGAAAACAGCGAGAAAAACGAAAAGAAAAAGATTCATGAAAATAAGCAACAGATTTTTTAGAGCTCATGGCAAAAAGAAAGGAATTTGAAGATCAGATTTTATTACCCGAAACATTATTCAACGTAATTTTACAAAGCAACAAGGAGAAAATTTTTTAGACTTTCTACCGCAATATCCACAACGATAATCGTTGTGAGGCATTGATTCGTTGAATGAAAATAAACAAATTTACATGAAAGCACCGAAGAAAATTTCTTAAAATCATTAAAAAGACCAAATGGTCCCGAAATAAATCATCACCAATGTATCTGATTGAGGCAATACGACCTCTTGAAAAAGTAATAAAAATCACTTAATTCTATTACAATTTGTAATAAATTTTACTTTTGTATTAAAAAACCTTGTCTTTATTGAAAAATTTAAATGCTCATTTAATTAGTGAGCAATTATTGTAAGTTGTTCCTCCTCCTGAATAATTAGTCAGTTTATATTTCCCATTATTCGTAAACTGTGAAATTGCTTTACTTGAAAAAACTTGAGAGTTCTATTTAAATATGTAAAACTATCTTAATTCTGAGGCGTATTCAGGAGGGGTTTTGGGGGTCAAACCCATCTTTTTGTGGGCAACTCTCCTACGACCAAGCGTAAAGGAATTTAAAAAGTGCTAGAAATTTGAATAATTATCAAACTACTTACATATTTTCTTGACTGATGTGAATTGCTGTGCGAAGGAATGGCTTGCGTGGATAATGTCTATAACCAGTTATCCTTGAAAACCTTCTGTCATTTCGGAATATTTAGATCTTTAAGGCATTCTAAATTGTTTAAGTTCTCACTTGATATCTTTTTTCACTAAATGTCAATAATTTGGTTAATATTGAGTATTTTGCATGTCCAGATATAAGATTCAAGCTCCACAATCTGACAAACAGCATTTTACGTCTTAAACATGACTCGAAATCAGTCGTCAAATCGAACACGCTGTGCTGTACGGGAGAATTTCTAAATATCCAATTCTTTATGGACTTAGGGTTCAAAAAACTGCTGACTTAATACTGCAAAAAGTGCAATTAAAAAATTAATGATTTATCGTTATTGTTAATGATATTTAAAGTCATTTTTACAGCCTTTTTATAGTAATTTTAAGTACCATATTAATTTTACTTCAAAAACAATTTCAAATTTAATGAAGCTCATACTAATTAGCTATTAGAATAAACCAGTCAAAACATTCAATAAAGCAGTCTAATGTTTGTAAAAGTTGAGCATTCAAATACAAATAATTACAATTTGTTCAGTTTTGGGGAAATGAATGAAGTGGAAAAAAGCAATGAGAAAATTAAACAGTTAGTCAATTAATTAATGAGACTTAATGTAAACGAAAGAAATGTCAGAATGGAAAATTCCATAAAATTGACTACTCCAAAATTGTTTACACAATTTAATCCAGTATAAAAATTTCATTATAAATGAATGAATTTGGAAAATGATGAAGAAGGAACGACGAACGTCTGGAACACAAATTTATGCTTGAGGCATTTTAATCCAAGTACTTTCACTAATCAAATGATGTAGACTGAATAAAAAAAAGATGGATGGATGGATCATTGCTTGCTTGTAGACTTAAATGAGAATTGACGGCTTGTGATTTTTAGATGGATGTAAAGGCGAAGAGAAAAAATTTTCAAGATTGATGTAATTTATGGTGAATGAAAGTGATGAATAAAAACAGGAGATGTAAATTAATGAAAGGGTGTTAATGGCGGTAGTGAAAAATTGGATTAATTGTGAAAATAAATTATAGTGTGATGACTCTTAATTGAAGGAATTACAAAAAGGATTTGTTAAGATGTTTAAGTGATATTTCCTGTAAAAAATGGTTGGCATTTGGAAGTGTTGTAGTAGGAATGTAGCATTAAGTGTAAATTGGGTCAATTAATCGGATACCAAGCGGGCTACCAGTGACTCTTACTCAGTGCCGGATTGAAACTCAATTTGACATCAGACCGGTCTGACTCTGACTTGGTGGAATCTAATATTTTTGAATTCGTTCGCTGGACAAAAAGATTAATTGTTTCTCATGTAATGGCTTGAGATCAATTTGGCAAAGACAGGTATCTGTCACAGATAGAACTGACTCTGTCTGTTGACCTTTGACAAATTGTATCTCTGATTGAGATGTTTTTGTCAGGTATCCTTTGAGTTTTATAGTTTCACGAACTTTCCAATACAACTGGCTTTGACTCAACAGACTCTTGACTATCACTAGTCTAAAATAAAGATATCGAATTATACAGTCTCTATCTATGAGCATAACATACTATCCCGAATGATATCATCATGACGATGACATTATAAATGCATTCATCCTGACGACATCATGTCGATTTTTTCAGTCATCCGACTTCGAAAAGACATCGATTGGGATGTCTACGAATGTTTCGCAAATGGAACTCATTCATCTCCATTCATCCATTAAAGTTATATTTTCTAAGAAACATAATCTAACATATTTTAAAAGACCTTCTTAAAAACCTCACGTTATCACATTTATTCTTCTTTCATGATACACAAAATATGTATGTTCTCATTCTTTCTTTATAAATTAACATGATGAATTACTTGCGGCAACGTGACAACCGTCTACAAAGAATATATGTGACTTAAGTACTCAGATGTAGCACGTTCCGCATCAACTTTATACTCATTTTGAGATAGCTTTATGACTAGCATATGTGAAATTAAATTTGTTGTTGTAGAAGGAATTAAAACTTTCGATTAAGAAAATTGCAGAAGTATTCGACTTTATCGAGTGACCTGATTAGCAAAGAGTTGTGGATAAATTCATAAAAAATCAATTTTAGAAATCCAACTTCCTCAAAATAAAATCTAAGATTCAGTCAGATTCAATAAACTTTAAATTACTTCCCCTTTCCAACAAACCAATCTCCATTAGAATCTTAGACATTTTCATCAAATAATGCGAGAATCGAAGCCATTATCATCATTAAATATTTCATTAGATAGCATGTAGAAGCTATATCGGTTAATTGGATGTTATTAATTAAGATTGAAATCAATACATTGGGATAATTAGACTGAATTTCCTATAAATCTTGGCTAATAGTTTCAAATGATTTAATTTGCTATTTGATAGCTTTAAAATTGAGAGTTAGATTAAAACAATTGAAAGAAAATGAGATTATTGATTTGTGTGCCACTCCGTTATCCTGAACTGCACAACGTGTTTGAAAGGGCACCGCTATGACTCCGTACTATTGGCAAGACATAAAATTCCCCTGACGGCAACACAACAGCTTCAACCCATTTTTTTGGAGAAAAATGCGATTTTTGCATTGTGTTGCTCGAGCATGCTACATAAACATATGATTTCCATTCCAAAGAGTAACATTTAAACATCTGCATTTGAAAGCTGTTTCTCTCAAGCGGAAGCATCTGCTATATTGATAGAAATACTTTTCTGTCCTTTTTCATAAATATTTTGACAAGCAATGATAAAGGATGGTGTCGATAGTCAATTGTTACACTTTTCTTTACAAATTCATTACGTCTGTTAAATTGTCACTTTACATGAACAGTTTTCCCGACCTTATGATCGTTAGAAACTGCATACCTGCAGGAAAACTCATTTTATTCTACAGCTCAATATTTTTTTTGGCAAACCCTAAAATGTTACTTTTTCATCAAACGGAACTAAACACATTATCGATGGTGACTTTTTCTCACATCCACATCCGTTACTATTAAAGTTCCTAACAAAAAGAAACAAAAAAAAATCTAACAACATCAAAAACCCATTGTCATTGTCACAGCTGTTAACTTCTACGGAAATGACACCGCAATATGACTTTTTAGTGATTATGGTTCATAAACAATCATTAACGTCGTATTATGAATGTTAAAAGAATCGATAAAGCTATGAGAATGGGAATAAAAAAAAACTTTAATGTGTTAAGCTCAACTTAAACTTTTCTACTTCCTCTGACATGTGATGAGAGAGAAAATTACTGCCTTTCCTATTTATGTATTCTATATGAGAATGAATAAAGTTTTTCGTTTTCGTGCTTTGCTGTTGTTTTCTGTTTTGTGGTTTAGCATAATTCCAATCGATTTAAATGTGTACTTAGAAAAGTTTTTGGCGCATTTAGTTCCACAATTTTGTGTGCTTTTTTGGGAATACTTTGAGGAAATGAATTTTTTTTGGAAGAGTTAAGTACCTAAACATTGAATATTGTTTATTATTTAGGCAGATTTTAAAATTGATATGAAAATTTTTTCAATAATTCATAGCTTTATAAAATTGATTGTGTATATCCTTGAGCACGCTCATTTAGGTGAGTATGCTCATTGTCAGTTAGGGTCTGTGGCATATTTATGGCCATTAGCATCAAAAGTGCTGTTTATATGTCACCAAGGCAATCGCTTGGGCGACTAAGATACACAAACATGCAGTTTTTGGCTACATTTTAAAGTTCGACCAAGGCGTGCCTGTGTTTTTTATCAGCAGATCTGCAATTTTGAACGAACCCTAATTTAACAGATCGGGAAATACTTCTGATATTACGTTATATCTTGATGATTCTTTTGTAGAAAACAAAAAGTATAATCATCAGGAACAAAAAGAATAAAGTGCTGAAAACGGAAGCAAACAAAAGTGAAAAAGAAAAGAAATTAAGACTTTACTTTGATCTTGATTGTTACTTACTTTTTGCTTGTTATAAATTGTTTCATCTCATTTAAAGTCATTCATACTATTTATGAAGGTAATTTAAGGTACTTTATATCATTTGTTGCAACTCTTGGAAATTTTTCTGCTATTTCAATACTTGAATCTTTGATTGAGAGTGCTGTAAAAACTTTTTTAGAACTACTTGGTAGTTCCTGACCTTCATAATTTTTCACAAAATTTCAAAGCTGTTGTACCTGAGCTACACATGCTCACAGGCTCCAATAAAATCCAATTTTTTACACGAAATGGAAGCTGCTTTGATAAAATTTAATAACATTATTGAAATTAAACAATATTTCCAGCTGACCAATTTTACAGATTCTCTGCATTTATCCCGAAATAGGATAAAATTAATTTCCCCAGAGTATGTATGTGTTGAAATTAATTCGGGTTGATTTTGCTGAATATAATTAAAAACTAGGGTGGAATTTCATTAAGCAATGATGGGTAGTAATTTGTATACCTCGGAAGTTCGAAGCTCCCTAAGGACTACCTATGGACTCCCCTTATCGCGTTATGTAAAACGTGGGAACAGTTCAGAATCTCAATTCAAATTTAGACGGAAATGACAGCCAGAATGACAAATGATCATGACTATATTTATAGCAATAAAATATAAGCACAATACATTTCTTAGAAGCATAAAAATAGAACTTTAATTCAAATGGAAAATGTCTGTCAACAATGAAACCACTCAAATTCTTGTGGATTTTTTCTTTAAATCCATCAAGTCTTGTAAGCCGATGTAAATCCATTGAGAATTTCTAACCTTTCTCACAGTTGATTGAAAAAAATCCGCATACCTTAAGGATAACGTAGGTAGAACAAATCAACAGATCTGAATATTTCAGCTTGCGTGATGATAAGTAAGCATTATAAGCTGAATTTTGGTCATACACATTGTTGGGATATAATTGATTGAATTAGCTTTTCTACTGACTAATTTCGCATTGGAGTAGCAATTTAATATAGCAAGTTCTATCAAGTTCTTGCATCAAATGGATATAAACTTGAACATAAAGGATTTTGGTGGTTGACCAACTGAGAAGTTTAAGAATCACAAAATTAATTTAAATTAGTGATGGACAACCTGAGTGCCGCGGCACATTTGCTTGTCGCCAAAAATTTCTTAAAATGCTATGAATCGTGTGTGAGGTTCCGGTCGAGGCCAACCACCAATGTGTGCCGTGATAAATAAAAGGTTGTCCACCCCTGATCTAAATCATCAACTCCAAATCTCCTAATCTACCTCATAACATCTTCAACAAATAAAATAAATTTAATTAAAAAACTATTTTGAAGGAAGCTAATGGATTCCTTATAAAAGTTTTTAATATGATTAATGTTCTTATCATAATAATGGATAAAAAAGAAATTCGTTATGACTTACCATCATTTTACTTCCGTTCTACTTTTCTTACTTTAATCTCGTTTTGTGCTACGTTTTTTTTTTCACAAAACATATTAAGTTATTGTGGGAAGAAGTTGGAAGTTTGGGATTGAGTTACTTTGTTTGATTTATGATAAGATGTAGAGGTGAATGTAGAAGGGTTCTTTTGGGGTCAAAGCTACGCTCCTTTTTCGACAATATTCTTGAATTTTCTAGAGTATTCAAACCCAAAAAGCTCAAGTCGGTTAACAATCCAAAATCTCGGCACTAGTTCGGCGTGATTCTGATTTGATCCATGGTTTGATTCGAATACGGGATCATGCCAGAGACACTAGGGCCTGATCGCGGATTTTGAATCGATTAATCGACTTGTGCTTATTGAAAAACATGTAGAAAGGAAATGGTAACTAAACTGTTGGGGCCGTTCACTTATTGAGTAACGCTTTTGAGGAGGGGACTGAGATTTATAGATTTACGTTACTAAAGGAGGAGGGGTTGGAGTTGGATTTTTCGCGATAAGAAATAATTGAGCAGTTCCTTACAATCCTTCTAAATTTTCTAATTTTCATAACAAACTCTGATAAATCTTCATACAAAAAACATAAAAATCTCCTTAAGGTAAACCACGAATTTCCAGCAAAAAAAAATCTTATCTCAGAAAGATGAAATGGATTGAGGCCAAACTCACAAACACAATTGAGGATAATGGGAAATAAATAGCTAATATTAAGAATGATATAAAACAAAGATAAATGTTATTTGTCTGGGCTCATTTAATCGAATGCTCATAAATCAATTTTTCCGATAGCTTTATGCTCTTATGACTTTTAATGTGTACATAACATCCACTTAGGATCTCTCTTCATAATATATGTGTAAAAAGATGAACATCAAATGAAATTTAAGAATTGTCTTCACATTGATGTTAGAAACCTTTTAAGGATTTTGATCTCATGCACGTCAGCCTTTAAGCTTAAAGACTGATGGCATAATATGGAACAAGAGATAAAATAATAAAGATGATATTTGATCTTGACATGTGGGGCTGAATAATGAAAGATAAAATTGATTACTTTGTTCCAATCAAGTTCAGGTTAGATTTCTTTTTGGTTATCTAAGAAGTTAATTAAATCGGCAGGTTTACAAAGGAGTTGTTCACATATGAGGTCTAAAGATGTATAGAGGCTTATAACTGGAGTTTTAGGTAGTACGTAAGAGGAGGGGGTACACATTTTGTTGCGGAGTATAAGATTTGGTCTATGATAGAGCTCTAGGAGTGGACACAAATCGACTCTACTTCATATGTAACTATAAAGGATGAGCCAGCAACCTCCCTCACCGTGTGCATCTAAAAACATCAAAACCTTAAACAAGTCCTTAATTTTGATCAGAGCTTGAAGTCAACTCGGACTTTAAAAGTAAAGTCGATTCAAGTCGACTCGACTCCATACAAAATTCAAATCGACTTCGAGCTCTGATCCTGATGAAACTATAAATTTTTAAATAGATTCTTCCAACAATTCCCATCTAATAAAATTGCAGTACTTTATTATTGCAACACAGCATAATTATGAACCATTATAAATTTCTTCCATCCTGCAAAGCAATAACTCAAATGGAAATAATAAACTATCACATAAATAAATCTACCTTTTTCACCTTCATATGAACTATGATTAAATATTTATAATGCACATGTTCAGTCGCAGAAATGCGTTTGCTAACAATTTCGTATTAAATAATATAGTTTTTCCAGTACGTACTTCACTTCATGCATTTTTTCTGCTATTCAAACATAATTCAAATTGGAGAACTTTAAGCACGCTCGATATAACATATAGAATTGTATAAAAATATCACGAAATCACGAAACTTTTTATTTGTATTGAAGGAGCTCAGAATTTATTGTTGATAAAAGTCCTCAAAATATTGTATTTTTAGGTTAGGAATTTATTTTAGATTTCAAGTTTTGGAAGGATTTTTCATGAATTTTAGGGATTA
>NW_027226340.1:0-29877 GCF_022539635.2 Chironomus tepperi | reverse complement strand
CAAAAATCAATTTTTAGCTCGGGTTACGCAGTGTAACCGAAAAAATGTCAAAAAATTCACTTTTTAGCTCGGGTTACGCAGTGTAAACTGAAAAAATGTCAAAAAAATCAATTTTTTAGCTCGGGTTACGAAGTGTAACTGGAAAAAAATGTCAAAAAATTCACTTTTTTAGCCTGCTATGCAGTGTAACCGAAAAAAATGTCAAAAAAATCAATTTTTTAGCTCGGGTTACGAAGTAAAATCGAAAAAATGTCAAAAATTCACTTTTTAGCTCGCTACGCAGTGTAACCGAAAAAATGTTCAAAAAATCAATTTTTAGCTCGGGTTACGCAGTGTAACCGAAAAAAATGTCAAAAAATTCACTTTTTTTAGCTCGGGTTACGCAGTGTAACCGAAAAATGTCAAAAAATTCACTTTTTAGCTCGGGTTACGCAGTGTAACCGAAAAAAATGTCAAAAAAATTCAATTTTTAGCTTCAAGCATGCAGTGTAACCGAAAAAAATTGTCCAAAATTCCCAAAGTCCCAAAGTCAAAGTTCCCGGAAATGCCCCAAAGTCCGGACTTTCATAGTCCGGGACTTTAGGAGTCCGACCCTTTCAAAGTCCGACTTTAGTGGAGTCCGGACTTTCAAAGTCCGGACTTTTGGGACTTTTCGGACTTCAAAAGTCCGGACTCCAAAGTCCTGCCAACTCTGATTTGATTAAAGTGGAATAAACGTTTTATTAGAATTAAAAATAGAAGAAAATATAAATTTAATAAAAATAATATGCTAAACATATATTCACATAAATTCAATATAATTAAATCAAATAAGAACATCTGCTTATTTGAGTTTATAGAAAATGAATTTAATGCTGCAGAAAGACTTTCGATTTATGAAAACATTTTTGAAATGTGGTTTTCAGATGTAATGAATAAGGAAATTCTAGAGCACATGATGAGAAGAATGAATGACAATGTTTCTTTCTGATGAGGAAGAGACTTTTACAAAAATTTGTCATCTTTTTGTAAAATACTCTAGGATTGGGGTGATAAAATGTATTTAAAACACGAGTTAGATCAAAAATTAGAAAACTATACAGAACATAAACATTTGAGAATTACTTTAAAAGTTTACTGTTATTTAATATATGAAATCTTTAAAAGTATAACTCATTTAAATGAGGAATTAAAAGATAAGAAAGAATATCTTAATAATTCAGAAATTTGGAATAATTCAAATGAATCCAAAAAAATGAATTCAGAAGAATTTTTATTCTTAAAAAGATTCCAATTGAAATTTTTTATCATTTTTCAAATGAAGATTTTTTAAAATTTGAAAAGTTAATTTATGAAGTTTTTAAGGATAATCCAGTAGAATTAGAAAAATGTCTAGATTATCAAACTTTCGATAAGCTGTTTAGATATGAAATTTTTTTATAAAATTTCAAAATTTTATTTCAACCTTCGAAAACGAAAAATTAAATAAGAAAGTTTATCATTCAATCTTATTTCACGAATACAATCATTATACTCCATTTTCAATACGCAGTTCAGAGGTTTTTCAAAAAATCATATCTTTATACGAGAAATATAAGGAATCAAATGAAGAAATTCAAGATTATTTGAATCCTAAAAAGGGTTTTTTGAAACAATTGATTTCAAATCTTAATTATGAAAAGTATCCAATAGTGGTCGATTTTTTAAAACAAGTTTTCAATTCTAATGAAACTAAACTGAAAGGATATTTGTTAGACGTTAAAGTTAATAGCTATTTGATTATAAATGAAGAAGAGTATGATTCTTTAAGAAAATTGTTAAGTGAAATTTTAGGAAATGACGAGAAAGATATTAAGAAATGTATTAAAAAATATTTATCAGTTTTATTTGAAAATAATTCTTTTCTCTGGGCAAATCCTTCACAGTTTACTAGACTTGTAGATCAATGTTTACATTTTTTTGAGGGGTCTTACGTAGAATTGCGGAACTTAATTTTAAATGAAGAAATATTATTTAAATTGATCATCAGAAAAACGGATGAAACATTTCCAAAATTAATAGAAATGGTTAATACTGTTTTTAATTCAGACGAAGAATCCCTTATAGCTTATTTTGCAAAACATTTTGATTCCATTGACGAATTATTTGAAAATATTGAAAATTTAAAAAAATTTGAAGTGTTTTTAAATGAAATATTTTGTAAAGATGAGCTGAAAATCAAAGTAATTTTTCAGAAGATTTTGAATTGGAATTTTAAAGATATCGTAAACAGTGCAATTGAAAGTGTTAAAATAATCGAAAATTTGAAATTTTTTTTTAAAAAATATGAATTTACGGACAAAAACTTCTTGAAAGATGTTGATATAAGTTACATATTTTTTAATTGTGACATGAAAATTTATGAAACCATAAAAGACTTTTTATTTGAAATTTTTGATGAAAACAAAGAAGATTTTAAATTTTGCATTTGGTCTGGCGACAGAGATAATAATTTAATATACAACATTAAAAGACTCAAATTATTTGAAGAATTTTTAATTGAATTTTATCCTCTTGATAAGCACATTGTTGATGAATGTATGAAAAAAATTTTATTTTATTATTACGAAGATGATTGTGACGAATTTTGTAATCATTTTTCTTATTTTAGTTTCAATGACGATGAATTATCAATGTGCAATGAACATAATCCATTAATTTGGGTTTTCTTTGATGAATATATAGAAGACATTCCAAGTGTAATAAACCTTTATGTCAAATATAAAGAATCTTGGAAATGGTTTCAAGATTTGTTTATTTCGTTATTTCCATTTGATAAAATCAGCATTTTATGTGAAAATACTTATAAATTGCTTAAAGATTTGATTACCCAAATCTTTGAATCAAAAGAAGACTTACTTTGCAAGCATATTAAGGATAACTTCCAAGAAATTTTAAGAGATAAAAGTGAAAATTGTGTAGATTTTTGTAAAACCTTTAATTTAATTAACTTAAATGATGATGAAATGTTATCTGAATGTTCAGGAGAAAGTACTGAATCAAGTGATAATGAGGAAATGCCTTCCACTAGTCGTCAAAATCAAGCAAGTAATTATGATCCAAAAGCTCAAGCAAGATTGCAAGCTTATCTTGACAATGAGTCATCAGATGATGAATGATCCTTTAGAAAAGGATTTTTTATTTAAAGAATTTAAATTTAAATTAGTAATTTAATTTAAAAATTATTTTAAAAATATAATTAAATATATATGTTAGGAATTGTTAGTTAAATCAACAAATTGTTTTGTTCAGAAATTAGTTTTGATTTTAAATAAAATTAATTAACGACCGTTAAGTGTTAAACTTTGACTCTTTAAAAATAGATTTCATTATTTAATTTTAAATTTATATTTTAAGCTAAAAATCAGCACTTGACTTCGCTATATGTTCGAATGGACCAAAAACTATTAGAATTAGTCATCAACTAGACCAGTGTCGGGCAATCTGTGTGCCTTGACAAAAAGTTTTTTGGAAATGGACTTAGCATTAGCTCAGAGGTAGGAAACCTTTTTGTACCACGACTCAACTTAGTATTAAGTCATGATCGTAACCGCTCAAGCCATGCTCATTAGTGTTGCAGCACACAAGTTGCTCAGAAGGTTCCTTGTTACTAAAACACTTTAACTTGCATTGATAGCGTAAAAACATTCTAACACTTAAGATGGTTCCAAATTTCAAAACAAAGTCCAATAGCAAATTTCATGTACAATTGAGAGCTTCATATTCTAGAGTCAATATAGAAAATTTGCAGTTGGTTTGTAAACTTTTTTTACAAACAAGTTAAAGTTAAAGGTTATGAAGCACCACATTCCAAAAAGGGGCAGGGGTTTGACCCATTGGGCAATTCTGCCCCAACTTAACACGCCTCAGCTTAGTTGCAATCGAAGATTAAGCAAAAATATCTCAAATATAAATTTCATGGACATTTCTTACTCATCTTGATGTTGATTATTAAGTCAGATCACAATGTAGCTTGCTTGTTTTGTTGTATCACAAAACATAATCTTCAAATGAAAACGATAAACAGCTTTTGCGGATTATGATCGTTGAGTGAGCTCAACTACTTAAATCTGACACTTTTAAGTATGACTTTGGACTCTCTTATGAGAAGATTTTATGTGATGAATGGAACTGAATTGTTTCGTAAATTGAAAATTAATTTTTTTTTCTTCTTCCATTTACAATAATAATCTTAGAAATAAAAATAGATGAATGAAAAAAAAGTAGCGCAGAGCTATGAAAATAGGCATTAAGTTCCATAAATATATCAAATTAAAAAATAATGATTTTAAGTTTTAATTGACTTTGAACCAATGTGAATTATTTCTGTTGGAGATTGGAAATTGAATGTCTAACTTGGGTGCCGCGGCACTCTATTGTCCAGTCAAGAATGGTTGGCAATATCATGAACTGTATGTCGCTATGTCAACAACTTCGTGACGAGATAACTGCAAAGCAGTGAGTCAAAATATCACTGTGACTTAACTCAATCTCAGAAATATCAAGCTCGGTCCTATTCTGTGGTCCATAACGGACCTATTCTTCCAATACAAAGAAATATCAAGCACGGTCCTATTCTGTGGTCCATAACTTACCTTTTCTTCCAATACAAAGAAATATCAAGCACGGTCCTATTCTGCGGTCCATAACAGACCAATTCTTCTAGTACACGATATAATATAATCCATCAAAACAAAACGATTATCTACTAATAGCAATAAACATATTTATTCCTAAACGTTTATCAATTCAGACTAAGCTTCTCTGTATTTCCCAATTTTGCTTCAGCATTCCAGATAAAATTACCCAAAAGCGATTGAATTGCTGTTGTTTTATTTTAAGATCCATAAAAATTATAATTTTTTTTTTCAGCTTGTTGCTCCCACATGCTATAAGCGTTCATTTACATTTCGTTTTTTTGGCAAGTTGTATGTCCAAGATTCAGCTGTTTTGGAAAGAATTTTGTTACCTTCCATTACCAGCTGGGCTTGAAATTAATGTTGAGGAAATGAAAATAATTCACAAATTCTTCTTTTGTAAGCAGTGCTTGAATTTATTATTTATTATTATTATAGACAAATTATAGTGCAACATGCTTGTCGTCACTTGTGAATGACCTCAATGGAAATCAAAAAATTGTCTAAAATAGGAAGTCGCATGATTTAATAGCAAATTGATATTATCGATATATAAATTATCCAATAATATTTATGATTACCAGTGGGCTTTGAGTATATAATTTTGTAGATCATCGTCAACAGAAATGCTTTTAAAATTTATTGTTTAAATAATTTAAAATTCATGGGATTAATGGTCAATATTGTGGTTAGTTTTGGATAATCTACGATGTTTATGTCCAATTTTGTTGATATTTTATAAGATTATCGGTTATAGATGAATATATGGTTGTATTTTACTGAACATTAATGATATTGGATTAGATTATTTATTTTCATGTGGATTTTCCACTTTGAGTATTTGGAGATGAATAATTTGCATTAAATTTGATAAAATTAGGGAAAATTGAGTATATTTATGATTATTGGTTCGGAGCAAGCAAATTTGGAAAGTTTGAAGCTTTGGGAATATGCCAATCTCATAAAAAATGACTTTTAAGATTCAAACTCAAAACGTAAACAATCAATTCACAATAAATGTAAAATTCATAAAATTACTCACAAAGAAGACTATATCAACAATAATCAGCACATATTTGATAAAATTTATGCTGCAGCAATCGGAATCACGTGTCTTTGGTTTCTTGACTTTGATTTGTTTTTGCGTCTGTTTCTTTTTTAGATTCTCCTTACCATTCTCGCCATTCTTTTGATAGTTATTGTTGTTATTATTATTGTTATGATTCTTGTTGGCTGTGCCATTCTTGGCTGATTTATTTGGTGCCATTGCACTTTCTTATTATTTATAACCGATATATTCTTGTCGTATACACTTATAATTGCCTGTGCACTTTCCTTTCTCACAAAAAGGTAACAAGCATACTTTTTAAAAATTCACAATGAGTCTTTCTTATTCCCATTCAATTGGAAACAGAAAAATACATGATATTGTGGTTAAACAAGAATTTCTGCGTTAATTCACTTAACAATTTTATTTTTTTTACTTTAACCACAGTTGTGCAATTGAGTGGCTTCATGCATTGTCAATATACTCTTTATTCCATCACATTGCTGTGCACTTTTCGTTGTCAGATTGGAATTATTAACAACTGTGTCTCTTGTCGTTTTTTTCGTTCCTTGTTCTTGTTTTCTTTCATGCGGTTCTTGTTACTGTTTATTGCATTTAGTGGAGTTCAGGCATCGCTGATAATGATAATGATGATTATTGTTGATCGGAAAATTGTTTAAAATTGAGAAGATCACTAAAGTCCCCAAATAACACACAAGATCATTGACCCAAAATTCAACTATTATTCACTATTCCACCTACACTAGTCCACTCTACAGTCCATTGCACTTTTCATAACAATCCGTGTTAAATCACTCAATGAATTTTCTTAAACGATGATTTCACTTTATTGGCATTCAATCGTCCAACAATTGCCTCAATCTTAATTCTTCTCTATCACATTCTCAATTTTACATGATTTGCTGCCTTGTCCAAGCTTATTTTTTTGTTTTGTTTTCTTATTTTAATACAAAATAGTTGTTGTCTAAGTTCAGAAATTGTTGTCTCGTTCTGAATAGAATTGGAATTCCTTCTTTTTTGATGTGAATGATGTTAACAAGAATAAGGCGATAGGTTGATAGTTCTGTGATGGTTCTATTGTTGGATGAGTTCTGGAATGAGAAAAAGAAAAAGATAAAATTTTAGTTTTATTGAATTTTTGAATAAATTTTTGGGTATTTGATGGATTTTTATTAAGGAATTTTGCTATTAGGATGTCAAAATTGTAAGGCATACAGCATGGAAATGCAAAAAATCAAACTACTTGTGGGCGTGACTGTGACGGGCATGGAGTCGAATTCGAGGAATTCCAACAAGTGAGAGCAACGCCGACGACCCCTAACAAGTCTATTAGGGCATAATACCCAAGATATCAATGTACTTAAAGCTAAGTTGCAGCTAATTGCCAAAAAGTAGCAAATTCTCTATTTGGTCATCGCTTGCTACTAAGCATACCATCTTGACACCTTAGTTCCAACATTTCATTATGTACCAATCAGACTTCTAAAAATTTCAAATAGAATTTCAACTCCAATTATTCATTAATTTGTAGCACTATAAGAACTTTCAAACGTGACACATCCAACACGTTTTATGTATTTAAATGTCAATTCATAGCACGTTATACCCTTGAACTCAGCAAGTTATTGCTCATTAGTACACTAATTGATGTGATAATTTGTTGAGATGTGACTACATTCAATGGACATTTCAAACATATAACCAATATATGCTTTTAAGATAATGGAACTTCTTTTTTATATCCCATTCACATCATCATCGTGAGCAATAAATGTTCTCTGCTTTACCGTATGTCTTTTCATTCTTAATTTCTTCTTTATTGCCTCATTCTTCTTGCCTCTCTGTGATTGTAAAGAGAAGCAGCAAGAAGATTTTTTTTTGTACATTTAAATTTAAATTTCATTCATAAAATTTTATTTTTTTTGCTCAAAAGATTCTCATTCTTGTTTTGTCGCTTTTGGATGGTTTGAGAATGTGCAGCGTTGTTTTTAATTGATAGCATGTGTGACATAAGATCAAGCTTGTTATGATTTATGAATGGAGATTTGAGATTGAATGGTTTTTTGTTTGATGATTTAGAGTTCTTTGAGATGAATATTGTGGATGAGTGTTTGATGGAATTTGAACGAATTAGTAGATTTAGAGCTGAATATAGTCAGCTGTAGATGTTAAGTAATACTTATATCATAAGTTGGTTAATCGATCCAATATCTGGATATGCATAATTAGTTCTTATTCCAATTTCCCAAAATGCATCTCCAATTTTTTATCTCATTCTTTTCCATCTCAACAATCAGTAACATCAACTAATGAGCTCATAAATTATAAATCACCAAATTTATTCATGACATCTTCAAAATTGTAAAACGAGAGCTGAATATTAAGTAGATTCCATAAAATTATCAACCATGAAGTTATCAATATGAATCTCACGTTTTTAATTTACAATCAATTAGCTGCACATATTGATGCATATCTTGGGTGCATTGGTTATCCGAAAAGAAATAATTTGAATAATGGATGTGAATAGAAATTTATTGATAATCTGTAGATTTGGATGATTGGTGAGTGGATTAAATGATTTAGAAAAAAATGTAGTTTGGTGGTCTGATTATTAAAAATTTGGAAGATTGGAATGACTCCTGATTGGAAAATACGATATAATTAGTGGATGGCTAGTTAACGTCTAGTTGATGACTAGTGCTGTCGATATAGATGATAATGCATTTGGCATTGGTTATTGGTAAGCGATTACCAGCAAAGAGCCAGTTTCAGACGCAAACTAAGAAATTCCATGAATCACAATTGGTCTGCACAGCCGGCGACGTAAATAAGTCAAATTATGACTATTTACAGCAGCAGCTACACCTCAACATTAGAAAGATAAGAATACTAATCATCCCAACTCAAATCATGCATATCCATCACCAAAACCAAGTCAATGAACGTCTAATCAATTCACAACACACCATCGAAGTCAAAAACACCAAAAATATTTTTGCATATTAATTTTACACGATTTTTAAGGTAAATTTCCATTATCACCTTTTTGTATTCAAATTCCACTGTGACAATAGTAAGTAAATTCAATAAAACAAGTCAAACGCGCTTCTTAATTTAATTCAGGAAATATCAAAACAGAAATCAAGTTCAGAATCAGAACAAGAGAATTTACAGTTTATGAAAAAAATTATTTATGCGACACCTACGTCCTTAAATTAGCACACGTGCAGAGTACATTCAGTTTGTTTATGTAGACAGCTTGCATGTTGGGGCTGTGGAATTTATTTTCTATGTTCTGTTCATTATTGAATGTTTTTGATTGATCATAACTTTTTGCTGCTGTTTGATTAATGTTTTGTAAAAATAATAAATATTGTTGCATGTCTAAGGAACTAGAACTTTTTTTTGAAAAATTGATAGGATTTTGATTGATTTTATGATAGTTTTTGGTATTTTTAAGGAGGAAAATTATGGAAAGTGTTGTAAATTGAATAAGTTGTTGGGAATAGAAGGTGATAGAAGTTAAGTCAATGTAGGGAATTTAAGGAGATGATCTGTGGTAAGGTGAACTTGACTTGATGATCCTTGAAACATATCTGAAGTCTATAAAGGACTACTAAGCAATTATATCATTATTGACCAGCTTTTTGGGTTAATTTGAGGACATTTCTTGACGTATCCAAGAATATATTTAAGAAACCAGCACCAGAAGTCTAATAAAGAAGATAAAGGCTTCAATGTCCCTTAGTACCACACTTTTGCCAATTATCTAAGTGCTGTGTTGGTAAATTCTCCTCAGATTCCCCAAAAATCCCTTCCAAATTCACCAAAACACCTCAAAAATCAACCAACCTTCAACAATTTTCACCCCAATTAATTAAATTAACAAACTTTTATCCACAACAATCAAATCTCGTTTATTACCTTTTTATTTTAAACCAAATAAACGCAAACGACGGAAGCAAGTCTGCGATTTTATTGTCTGTAATCTAATTTTATGACACACAACTTTATTTTTCTTTTACTGACCACTTTTTCTAATTTAATTTTTAAACGCGCATGCGATGGCTTTTAAAAGCTGATATTTTGGTATGTTTTGGCTAAATGGATGTTTTATTGTGGACAGGAAGTGATTATGGGATAAAAAATGCATTAGAGTTTATGTTTAGAGAATTTAGACGCATGTAGCCTAGTGCTTCACTTAGTCTAACACCACTAAGTACCATCCTCACCTTCTCGTGGTGAGGGGCCATTAAAGCTCAAAGTTAAGATAGCTATCTTGTCTAATTCTTAAAGATTGAGGTCGGAGATTGAAAGTTTCATGGATTTGTGACACTTTGCTGATTAGGGTATGATGATGGAAGTTTGTGAGAGAGTTTTGACGTTATATCCATGAAGATTTAACTTTGTGGATGTCATAATAGCTTATTTAGTCCAGAACTTATGATCACGGGCATTAGGGCATTTAAAACAATTCGTGGATGAATCATGTCAATGCCCGAGTGACACAAATTAAGAAGGCTCGTCTATTGAGCTTTCAAGGCTATTTCACGGCTTTATGAACCCCAAACGGAGCACTATGGGCCAGAAATAAAAATTCTTTCAAAAATTATTTCTGTTACTTTTATGATAGTCCCTATATTACTCTATATAATGCTAGTCAAAATAGTTTCCAACTCGACAGCATGTAGGAGAAATAGCACTTTGAAGTTAGTATGTCGCACATTTTCAAGTATCATTCAAATTGATCTCACCGATTACTGTATTGATGAATCTTTTTGAAACTTTTTTTGTTTGTTGGCTTAATATAGATACTTAATTTTGAGATATAAAAATTTTTCACAGGTATCGGAAAATTATGTGAAAAACTTAATTTTTCTTGAAAACAACGTGGTCACAATACTTCCGTTTGTCTAGCTCATTACTGGTGCAATTTTTTATTCTTAATTGTTCTTAATATTAAAGATAATATAATAATCTACAACTTTTGTGAACATATTGTATAGTTTTGTCCAAGTTCTGATAGTGAAAAAATAGCTTTTTCCCAAAAAAACTTCAATTTTTCGACAAAAATCGCTCTAGCGCTTCAGGGCTATAAATGGTAGTGGAATTTTATTTCAGATTTTGAAAGTTCTCTGTTACTACTTTAAAACAAAGCAGTAAAATTAGAGTGCGTTCTCTTGGCAAAAGGCACTTTTTTGGCTCTGAAAGTCACATGTTACGAACTCCTCATACAGAAAAAAATTCATAAAAATTCTGGATTCAAATTTAATTTATTAAATATAGTCTAGATTGATAGATCTATTCAAGGCGCATATTTTGAGTATATATATGTCATGGTTTGGTCCAGTTTTATGGGCAAAATTTCAAAATTTCGATTTTTAATAAAATTTTTGAGAAAAAAATAACTTTTTTTCTCGAACTCAATGAAACTTGTTCAAATTTTTTTTAAAAGCTGTATTTTTATGTGTATAACAACTTTTGTTCAGCAACTTTTCATAAATATTTAATTTCAAGCCTGAAATTTTGAAAAAACTAAAAAAAATCTAGATTTTGGGTATTTTTTGAACAAATGTTACGAAATCTTAACAAATATCAATTTTCAACAAGTGAGTATTGACTAACTTTGTGTATTTAAGGATGATCTTTCATTTTCCGATGAGAAATTAATAGGTTTTCATATGAAAATATTCTAAAAAATGACTTTAAGTAGTTCGAGTATGGAGACCAAAATTTTCAAATTCACTTTTTCACATCTAAAACTGTTCAGATGACTTTAAAACTTTCTGAATTTATTTATTATTGTAATATTGACTAATTTATTGCTAGTTTTGGTAGTAATAACAGCTATATGACAGGATTTTAGTGATTTTCGCAATTAAAATTTAACAAAAAATATTTTAAATATTGCAATCTTAGATGCACTCAAGATCACTAAATTTCTCGATTTTCTGACTGAAAGATCATGTCTGACTAAATTTTGATCCAGTTGCATAAAAGTGTGGCCACAAAAATGCTTCAAAAAACATTAAAAAGCATGGTTAACTGTTAGTTCATTTTGAGCTTTGTATGACTACTAATTCTTAATTTTGTTCAAATATTTAAACTTTTTTTAACAATCTCTGCTCGACCAGACAGATAACAGACACTAAATATAAGCAAAATAATAATTGAAACTAAATTTAGTCGTGATTTACATTTTCCTAAATTTTTTGGAAATTTTCGTTTGTTCAGTCACTAAAATCCTGTCATATAGCTGTTATTACTACCAAAACTAGCAATAAATTAGTAAATGTTATAATAATAAATGAATTGAGAAAGTTTTAAAGTCATCTGAATAGTTTTAGACGTGAAAAAGTGAATTTGAAAATTTTGATCTCCTTGCCCGAACTACTCAAAGTCATTTTTTAGAATATTTTCATATGAAAACCTATAAATTTCTCATCGGAAAATGAAAGATCATCCTTAAATACACAAAGTTAGTCAATACTCACTTGTTGAAAATTGATATTTGTTAAGATTTCGTAACATTTGTTCAAAAAATACCCAAAAATTAGAATTTTTTTTAGTTTTTTCAAAATTTCAGGCTTGAAATTAAATATTTATGAAAAGTTGCTGAACAAAAGTTGTTATACACATAAAAATACAGCTTTTAAAAAAATTTGAACAAGTTTCATTGAGTTCGAGAAAAAAGTTATTTTTTTCTCAAAAATTTTATTAAAAATCGAAATTTTGAAATTTTGCCCATAAAACTGGACCAAACCATGACATATATATACTCAAAATATGCGCCTTGAATAGATCTATCAATCTAGACTATATTTAATAAATTAAATTTGAATCCAGAATTTTTATGAATTTTTTTCTATTTGAGGAGTGCGTGGCATGTGACTTTCAGAGCCAAAAAAGTGCGCTTTGCCAAGAGAACGCACTCTTATTTTATTGCTTTGTTTTATAGTAGTAACAGAGAGCTTTCAAAATCTGGAATAAAATTCCACTACCATCTATAGCCCTGAAGCGCTAGAGCGATTTTTGTCGAAAAATTGAAGTTTTTTTGGGAAAAAGCTATTTTTTCACTATCAGGACATGGACAAAACTATACAATATGTTCACAAAAGTTGTAGATTATTATATTATCTTTAATATTAAGAACAATTAAGAATAAAAAATTGCACCAGTAATGAGCTAGACAAACGGAAGTATTGTGACCACGTTGTTTTCAAGAAAAATTAAGTTTTTCACATAATTTTCCGATACCTGGGAAAAATTTTTATATCTCAAAATTAAGTATCTATATTAAGCCAACAAACAAAAAAAGTTTCAAAAAGATTCATCAATACAGTAATCGGTGAGATCAATTTGAATGATACTTGAAAATGTGCGACATACTAACTTCAAAGTGCTATTTCTCCTACATGCTGTCGAGTTGGAAACAATTTTGACTAGCATTATATAGAGTAATATAGGGACTATCATAAAAGTAACAGAAATAATTTTTGAAAGAATTTTTATTTCTGGCCCATAGTGCGGAGGCGGCCTCTATTTGGTAATGATAAAAGAGGTTTAAACTAGCCTAAAAAGATCCGTAGCAGTCACTAAATTTGATCCAGACTTTCAATCAATTTCAGATGATTCATCACATCAAATAACCTTGAACATTAGATAAAGTCACAAATCTCCTTAAACATTTCCTGATTCAATCTCAACAAAATCATTCACATTCCACAAAATTGCATTATTATTTTTGTTAATGCCTGTATGATATCAGATATCATACTTCATACCCCCAAGACTGAATAAAAACATATTATACTGCAATTTTCGTCATTTTCTATCATTAATGTACAATACCCTTAGGCTGTAATGTCTTTTGATTATAATGGAATGTAAGCTACTTAATTTATTGACTCGATTCGTTCCTCTAAGGCAGTGATGGGGAATCTGTGTGATGCGGTACTCAAAAATGATTGGAAATGCTCTGAACCGTATGTCGTGTGCGGTTTCGGTCGAGAATTACGACCATGATGTGCCATAAGAATTAAAATGTTGCCTAGCACTGCTCTAAGGTAAGATCTTTGAAAATAATGTTAACAAAAAGACTGTATAGGAAGTAAAATCATAAACGAGTGGCTTCTTCTTTGCACACAGACTCTTAATGAAGAGGCACTTCACATATCTCAAGAATATTTATTTCTCACGACTTTTTTTTATTATTTTGTTTTGTTACTTTTTATTGAAGTAAGAAGAAATTGAAACGTAATGCTGATGATAGGGAAGCGAGCATATTCTCTAAGTATGTTGAAATATGATATTTATGATGTGAGTTTGATGCTATGCGGCGTATAAAAATTGTTGGTAAAATGAAGAGAATGAAAGAATTTTTTTTTCTATTGAGCATTAAATTGGCTGTGCAAAAAATAAGAAAATGCTGCTTTATTGGGCGGATTCTGTTAAAAATTGATAATCAGTAATTGAAAGAAAATGAATTTTAAATTGTTGAGTATGAGAGTTGGGATGAGTTTTTGTGAGTTCCTTGAGGATGTTTTGTTTTTTAAATGTATGAAGTAATGCTTATATTCTCGATCGACATAAATTATTCATGACAGTCAAGTGGCTATAAAACTACCATAAAAATTGCAATTTTAATGCCTTTTTTTTAAATTTCATGATCCGAGAGTGTCTAAGACACTAGGGTTTACCCTGGTTTACCGACAAATACTCTAAACTGAGACCTAGTCTGAGACTACCCAGGAAGAACTCTTAATAATTGTTTTAAATCTCTAGAAAATGCTCCTAGCTTGACTACAGGCCACAAAACACATCACTTGCCTCTTTTTTCCATTTGGTTAAGTCCCGAAAGGTACAAGGCAGTCGTCGAATCATAGCTCAGTCGTTTTGTTAATGACAAAGTGTAATCAAACGATAGAAGAGCTAGAAATCACCTTGATATGCAACGACGCAGTTGATAGAGATGATAATGCACTTGACATCGATAATTGGCAAGCGGATATCAGCGATAGAGCCTGATTCAGACACAACCTAAGAGAGGACATGGATAATAACTGATCTGCATGACCAGCAAAGTAAGTAAGGAAGTAAAATCACCTTGACGACTGTTTCTGGACCACTTTAACGTCCAAAAATGAGATTTTCTGCATTGTGGCATTCAAAAACACTTT
Organism: Chironomus tepperi; assembly: GCF_022539635.2. Taxonomy (NCBI): domain Eukaryota; kingdom Metazoa; phylum Arthropoda; class Insecta; order Diptera; family Chironomidae; genus Chironomus; species Chironomus tepperi. The sequence goes on along the minus strand of NW_027226340.1, from coordinate 14,971 downwards.
AAACGATTAAAGCTGATCCTGATACCCAACCAGACACAACAAAGTTACATAATAACAAAAAAATCCCACAAACAACATCATTTCCTCCACAATATTTGCTCTACAATCTGGAAAACATCCAACAATCATCTCACAAAACACTTTGTAATTCAATTTAAATCTCCAGACACACAACAACATCCTCAAACTTAATAAACAATACAAAATCAAATTATTTGCAAATTCAATGTCACCACAGTCTCAAATAGTGTGCAGATCGTCAAAATTATCATTTTTGATTGATTTCAATTTTAAATCAAAATACGAACTTCAAGTGCTCTTGTCGAAATTTCCATGTCAACCGCATACGAAAAGGTTATCAGTTGACATTGACCGTTTTGTATGAATAATGACTTACTTTATATTCAGAATGGAATTTTTTTCATTTAATTGTGCACACGATAAGTATGGGTTAATTAAATGCTGATGATTAAGCATTACTTATGAATATTCTAATTAGAAACTACTTTCGATTAAGCTATAATGTGATAGTATTGCAAATGTTTGTCGCGTGTATTATCGTGACTTGATCGTGACATGTTTATTGCCACTGGAAATGTTTATTAGTCATTATGAATTGAGTCAGGGATGTATGAAGTAGTTTTTGATGGATCAAGGATGGTGTTGGTGAGTTTTTTGTGGTTAGAGTCGAATTTTTAAATTTTTTTTGAGGTTAGGGTCGAGTTTTGGAATTTTTTCTAGGTTAGGGTTGAATTTTGGAATTTTTTGAGGTTAGGGTTTAAGTTTGGAATTTTTTTCTAGGTTAGGGTCGAGTTTTGGAATTTTTTTGAGGTTAGGGTCGAATTTTTGAATTTTTTTTGAGGTTAGAGTCGAGTTTTGGAATTTTTTCTAGGTTAAGGTTGAATTTTGGAATTTTTTGAGGTTAGGGTTGAAGTTTGGAATTTTTTTCTAGGTTAGGGCCAAATTTTGTAATTTTCTTCAGGTTAGAGTCGAATTTTAGAATTTTTTGAGGTTAGGGTCAATTTTTGGAATTTTTGCTAGGTTAGGGTCGAATTTTAGAATAGTATTCTTGGTTAGGGTTGAATTTTGAAATATTTTTTCTAGGTTAGAGTTAAATTTTGGAATTTTTTCTAAGTTAGGATAGATTTTTGGAATATTTTTCTAGACTAGGGCTGAAATTTGGATATTTTTTTTAGGTTAGAATAAAATTTTGGTCCAATACTGTTGTCAAAAAATCACTATTTCTGTTGCTTAATCAAATTATTGCAAATTTATTTTTCATCTCATTCTCACATTTTTATTTACTTATTTAATTCTCATTTTTTGCAACTTATTGACGTTATTTCTGCTTCAAGTATTGCATAAAGTCGGCATTTGAGAAGCGGTTTGAAGGAAAACTTGCCGACTTGCCGTTTCATTTACTAGACATAATAAAGCTTTTAAGATGATTATATTTTTGTAGTAAGTGCATAAAGTTGTCAAAATGATGTCGCTGTGCATTCAGTTGTGATTAATGTAATATTTTGCTCGTAAATATGTCATAAGTGAGTGATTAATGCATCATAATATAAATTGGATGTGAACTTGATGTTGTAATCAGTAGGAGTTGGAGAGGCTGTTTGATGTGGTTCCGGTGGAGATTATAGATTGGATTTGTATGGTTTTAGATAGATTAACTGACAAAAATAGCTCAAAGTTGAGTTAAGTCGAAATTTGAGCACATTCCCAACCTAAACTTCAATACTTCAAGACATCAGCTCTCTTCACATCAAAACCCCGACTTCCATTGCCATTATCATCAATAAGTATGACGAAAAATATGTAAATTTAACAGCATAAATTACACTATATTAAAATATTACATTTTTAAAGGTTCGAGCGCATATTGATGATTGTAATTTATTATATTTTGAACCTTAAAATTGATGCTCAACATAATGTAAATGCCTTTCGACTAGACATAATTATAGTGATATATTTTATCGTGTTTATGAGATAATCTCAGAATTTTATGCATCGAAAAAGTATCCAACATCAATTTATGCAGCATAAAATTGCCGAAAAAAAAAGAAATTTTCCGGTTCTCATGAAGTCAAACGCCTGACTGTCTTCTTTTTCTGTCATGATTCGAAAGATTTCATTGTTGCGGAGCACGTTGGAGTATTGTGAGAATGAGGAACAATGCGAGGCAATGAAATGTGTGATTGATTTCTTATGAAAAGACATTGGAGAAAATGGCTTAAGAAATGACTTTATGGAAGTTGGTTTTTGATGACTTTTAGGAAGAATTTGTGGATATTATGTAAATAAATTGTTATTGTGATCCTTGAGGGGAATTTTGGAAGAATTTATTGAATTTTTTGGGCGAAAAAGTTCCAGAGTTGGCAATCGGCTGTCTTTCGGTCATTTTTATGGTATCGATGGTAGATGATCGAATGGTCACCGTTGACTGCCCATGGCAGATGATATTCGTGGGCCTTGGGTCGATTGACGTCGATTAATTGCCAACTCTGCATAGCTCACAGCTCAGATTCATCAGAATTCCCCCTAATACTCAACTTCCCATAGATCACACAAACCAAAAAACGCTCTATTAACTCCCATTATGGATTATTACAAAGCACTGACCATATATCATAATGTTGTAACTATACTGTATGTGCGAGTTTTTTCTATTTTATTAATTTTAATTAAACGTCGTCAGCTCAATTTTTTATGGTGTTATAGCATAGAATAACCATTAATCACTGTTCATAGCTCTTTTTTTGTACAAACAAACACAAAAAAAATAATTTCACAGTTTAGTTTATTATTTTTATTATTGTACGTCCAACAAAACATCAATGGCTAAAAAAAAAAATTTGTGTGCCATTAAAATGAGATCAATGTTTGCTTATGGAAATCGATACATGCGATATTGAAACTGTTACTTTTTTTTTTGTGTGCTTTTTTCTAGAGCGGAATGATTAATTGCGAGTTGTTTTTTGACAGTTTGCAGAATTTTTATAGGAACTTGGATATTGTATAATGAAGAATATTTTTAGAATTTATTAGAAATGGGAAGGGTCGTTAGGCTGTGACGTCAAGTAGATTTTTGAGTAATGTGATAAATTCTCTAAGACATGAAGCTGACCGGAAGTCACCATGAAGGCTTTCTTAAGCCAGTTCTTATTGCGAAGATTGAAATTCAACATATCATGCTGCTCGGGATCAATAAATGAATGTTTTCTGGACGACACTAGTAACTTTAATATTTTGTTAGCCTACAGATCAATTGTGATCTACAGTTTCTCTTCAATGTATTATGCAGCTGACTCCATTGCTTTCTATCATTAGCTGATTTGCAATACAGAGAGTAAAACTGATTCTTTTTAACCTGAACGGCACATGGCACAATTGAGTCTTCTTTTGGAGCTTGTAGACAGTACTGCCCACAAAAGAGTGGTTCCAATCCCCACAAGAAAGGCCAAGAATGTCGCAAGTCAGCTTGATGAACCCTTCATGGTAAATTAAGTTATAACTGACCTGACACTGGTTAGATTCTGGATTTTAATAATTTCTGCTTTCTGAGGCTTTTGTTTGAAATTTAGTCACTTGCCCTAGTGTCACTAAGTAGTTTCATAATGTCAACATCAATCTGACATGCATAAAGCTCAATAATCCAAAGTCCCCCTCAAAATTGACATCAAAATACTACTAAAAGCCACAATTTCCTACCAACCATCACTTCCAAACAATCCCCAATGTTATTTGACAAAGAAAAAATTATTTTTATTGGGAGGCATAAATTCTCCGCATTTAAATATGATACAGAACAATTTTGTTTCTGTGTGTCTGGTGAATTTTTCAAAGGAAAATAATTGGCTTGTTGTACTTTTTTGTATTCATATTTCGAAATAATATTCTTAATGTGAAGTCAATGAACGAGCAATTATTGTTAGTAAAGTTTATTGGTTTTCTGGAAATCGATCGCTAAAGCCATCTGGATGTGATTATTAAGTGGAATTTGAATTTAAAGCGAATTTGATGTTTTTTGTGGCGATGATGTTTATTTTGTTGGAATGTTTGGACGGAATTTGGATTAGTTTGACTTGATTTGGTGTCGATAGATTGATGTAGAGGCAATAACTTCTAAGGAGTCACTCAACTCGACTTCGAGCTCTGGTCATTCGTTCAATTTTTAATAGGAAAGTTGGATTTCAATAACTTCGATTTCAGGCCAGACTCCCTATGCCATGTGAAACTCGGACTGGATATTTTCAAGTCTATTGCTATTTTAGAGTATATCACATGCTTTGCCATGCTCTATTGCATATATCATACAATGCAAATAAACTCAAGTCGAATGAATTCAGCTCTAGGTTAGGTGCATGCTGAGGCTATGTTAAACTAGGCATGCACCCGACACCAAGTCGGTACGTCCCGCCCTCACGTCTCATTCTGAGCCACATTATCCCATGTACCATCCCAGAATGCCCTTCACAATCCCACAAAACATCACATCACCATTCTCAAGCCACATAATCACCATCGATCACCCAAAACAGCACAGACATTTAAAATAAAATTATTAAATTGATATTTCCTTGAAACATATCCACATAGTAAATTCGCATGAAACGCCACAAACACCCAATATCATTTAACATTACACAGTGTTATCATAAACCTCCATTACCGCTATAAATTTCAATTGATGCTGTTCCTGTTTCATTAAAAAAATTTTGCTCTCCAATGGCCATATATATAGAGATGTCAATTATTTGGGTTTTCACTATTTGTACAAATACCCAAATACCCAAATAGTAAACCCCAAATATTTGTACAAATATTTTAGAAAATATTTTGGTCTAAAAAGTAGACTTAAGGACAATTTTAAGAATATTTCTTTTAAAAATTGTCTCAAATAACAGCTTAGCTTATGTTTACATCATTGCGAAAGTCTTTTACCGCTTAGTTTATTTAAAATAATGAGTTGAAAAAGTAAATTTAGTTAATATTATTATTCTTGTACTCACTGAAGATGTACCCAATTTGGACCAAAGTTGCACCTACAAGAGCTGAGACAATGACAGCAGATTCTTGAATGACTTTTTTCTTTATTGTGGGAGTAATTGTGATCGACTTGATCAAATCAATAGCTCCACATGGTGATAATAAAAGTCCGCAAATAATCGCTAAATCGTTTATTTCGGTTGGTTTGGTGGAACTACTCACTTCTGAGTGTTGACGCGATTTTATCGCTACAAAAGGATAAATATAATATAATATAAATGTATAAATAAATGTAGAAAACCTACAATTGTCGACCTTATGACTCTTCGTCGCAAAAGGAAAGAACACACTGAACTTAATGTTCAATTATTGAACTTAAGGTTCTATAAATACATGGGATGGAAACATAAATGTAATAAATGCAAGGGATGATAATATATAAATAATATAAATATAACAGGACAGTCACATGGTCCCTCCTCTGCGCGCTAGACCAGACAAATATGATGACGACTGGCCTCTGTCCCTGCTTATACAATTGTTGTCAATACCATAATGCGACTATAACTTGGCGACAAGGGATACTTGATCTGTCAGCAGTATCTCCAATCAATCAAGCTTATAATCCCTGGCTTGTTGACTTGGACAGTTCATCTGGATCACTATTACTAATTGTAGCTGCAATTATGTCTATCAGCTCACTAAGTAATTGTAGATGACTCACAGGAACTTCACGAAGTACTGGCAATGAGTTGTGAGAATCCAACAGCAAGACGTCAAATGTTAAATGAAGACTCGAATCAATTTCGAATAATGTGACTTCTAATATGAAGCCATGATGACATGATTGAATGTATTTGACAAGTACTTTTGTCCAAATACATGATATTGAGATGATGAGATGAGACAAAATTGTCTTCAACTAGACATTAACTTCATCCAGACTGCAAAAATTGATGTAAAAGAAAGTAACTCGCTTCTTTTGTTGCAAAGTCTCGATCCTCTCACGCAGATTATATAGTTGTATTCTAATCGTCTCAATTGAAAATATATGATGAAGCTTAATGCCAAATATTTCAAAATATTCACCAAATATGTCTGCAGACTTTTGTTGACAATATCCACATGGCAAGAAACTAAACAGGCATTGACTGATGACTTTCTGCACTTAAAGATCTCAAAAATGATGCAATGATAGTCACTTATATGCATAGATTGCTTTAACTTAGCAATACTTGCAGAAAATAATGACTGCTGCAGCAAAATTTCGGCAAATGTTCGAAATGGCAAATTGAAAATTAATATTCCACTTCCAGTGATATTTTGATGATGAATCGATGCTTCCTCTGCTTCAACGACTTGTCTTGACTTTAATTATGTTAATTGTTATGAAATTTCACAGCTAGTAGTGACAATTTCATTAAATTAACATTTTTTCACTCACGAAAAATAATTTTGTTGTTGTTCTGCTCTAGTTCAAATTTTGAACTAACGATAACATAAATTCAAAATCTCAATGACCGTTGAGTTTTGAAAATTTGATTGCGGTTAAAATGTCCTGGATGTTTCAGCACTTATTGTTGAAAAAATAATGTTTCTATGAACTTTTACAGCATACTTGATACGATGCGGCTTCCGTTGTCCAATAATTGTGCTGAATATGATTTACGACTTTTACGCTTGTCCCAAGTGAAGATGAACGTAAAACAAAAAAATCATTTCTGGAACGCGCATTGATAAAATGCTACGATTAGAATGAAAGTTGCTTACTGGATCTTATATAAATCGATTTGCTGTATTCAAATGATTAGAATATCAGCGAAAAAGTACTTGGGAACTTCAAATGTGTACTGATTGACAAATAAATCCTCGAATCGGCAAATATACGGTGGTGCTTCGATGCCATACAAATGCAAACATAGTCTCTTGATAGACTTTGACGATGGCGATGCAACGGTTGATGGTTTTGCACTTATAAATGGCCGAACGCTGGACGAATGCTATACTCACAACAGCTGAATGATAAATTGGCTAATGACATCCAGATTTGACTCACAAACAGTGAGTTTCTCACTTCTAGCAGGTCCAATAGCTTAAAACAACTGCGGACACTTGAGTAATGGCGCTTGTTGTGACAATTGATGCACTATGATGGCTTAAACATTGAAACACATGGCAAACAATTTGTCCCTCCGTAAAAAATAGCTACCACGAAATAATCACGCGAAGACTTGGCTTTCTCGGCAACTTGCTTCTGCTGGATCTTCCTCAATTGGTCCTTTGAGATACACAAAATGTTGTCCAATAAAATACGGCACAAAATATAGTCAGGAAAATTGTCAATTTTGTAAAAGTCCGAAAATTTTTACAGGTTACTTTCACGATGCGACGAAAATCTTGAATTTTGTCCACTGCCAAGCAATATCGAGATTTCGACACTTGCTTTCGATGCTAACTATCGAATAGAACAAAATTCGATAAAATTATGTGGGAGTAATTGTGATCGACTTGATCAAATCAATAGCTCTACATGGTGATAATAATATCTAAATCGTTTATTTCGGTTGATTTGGTGGAACTACTCACTTCTGAGTGTGACGATTTTATCGCTATAAATGAATAAATAATTGTAGAAAACCTACAATTGTCGACCTTATGACTCTTCGTCGCAAAAGAAAAGAACACACTGAACTTAATGTTCAATTATTGAACTTAAGGTTCGATAAATGCAAGGGATAATAACGTATAAATAATATAAATAAAAGAGGATAGTCACACTTTATAAATATTAATTCACCAGGAACATTTTTGTCTCGTGAAAATCGAAAAAACTACATTTTCGCAGATTTACGCAGGAACATAATTTTCTCTCTCTAGGTCGCATATTGTGTCTTCGATTTTTTTACAAATTTGCAGTAGATGTGATATAATCAGTATGATTGTTCGTTAGGATTTTGGTAATGATATTGCTGAATTTATGCAAGTTTACTATACTTTCTTAAGACCTTAGAATTATGTGGAATTAAATTCAACATAAATGTCTTAAAGTTAGCTTTATGATTGAATAATTTTAGAAATTTAAGCTAATTAGGCTATTTATATTATAAATTTAAAATGGCAAAAAATTGACACTATAAATTTCAATAAAAATCAGAAATTTTATTAAAAATTTCTTAAAAAGTGATGATTTTAAGCAGACCCAAATGTATTTGGGTTTATACCCAAATATTTGGGGTACCCCAAATAGTTCAAAAAACCCAAATATTTGGGTATTTGGGTATTTGTATTGACATCTCTACATATATAGTCGCGATATGAATGAGTGTGAAAACACAGTCAATAGCGATCGGCTATAGTTATCTGAGACAGCGCACACAAAATATATGTATATAGTGCATTTAATAATAATTCCTTTTTTTCTAAATAAATAACTCAATACCTAAAATGTATGAGAATCGCACGAGATACACACACGCATTTTATTCGGTATGCAGCATATAACAAAAAAAGAAGGAAGTAAATGAAAGAATGAGCATTAAAAAGAGAACCTGTTTTATGGTTTCATTCATTCTGATTGCATTTCGCGCGATATCCATGCATGGATCATGTGAAAATTTTTTATTCCATCTTAATTCATTCTCAATGAAGGCTCAGCTATAATCTTTTTAAATTATTCGATTACATGGGAAATTAATGCACATGGCAATAAATTTATTTAACTCAAAGTCTGACTTTTTGTTCTTCACATTAAGAATAATTTTAGCAGAAGCCAGACAAGAGTATGGATTGGAAATGAGTGACTATCATGTTTCTGCTATGCACGACGGGATGCAAAATGAGATGGAAGTTGAGTTTTGAGAGAATTTTATGACTTAATAGCTTTTAGTTGTATTTATGGGTTTTCTGGGAATGGGAAATAATGACTAATTTATGTGATTTTCATGGAATTAGGATAATTTTAGGAAAATTAATAAACAGCCCTATGTAGGAGGATGCGATAAGTGTCTATATGTCTAGTTAACTAGGGCTAAAGAATGGCAGCCTCAATACTGTCTCTATCCACAGCTCCGTCCAGATAGATGTCGCCTAAAACTAGCTCTATTCCTGACTACCGCTTGTCAATTCCCAATTTCAAGTGACCAGATACATCTATAAATTCTGATACAACACCTATAAAACTCTAAATCGCATCATAAAAGTCCATTGTTTTCTAACTTCTTCCACTACCGAATTACTCGAGCCACCAAAAATTTCATCAAAATGCTGCTTTTTCATGATTAATTAATTTATGTTAACAAGCACAGCATGTGGATTTTTAATTTAATATCCAATTTAATGGAGATAACAAAAGAAAAAGTCGATGATGATGTTCACGATGAATGCATTTATAAAATAAAAATCTCATTTTTCATGCATAAGTGAGTGGGATGGTTGTGCCAGTTATTTTATTTGAATTCAGTCGATTGACTTTTTTAAAAGAGAAATTTTTTTGTTGGATCTCAATAATATTATAATGAAAATCATCTGCGATGACTATGGATGTACTATAAATAGATCAGATTTAACACAACTGGAAGCGATCTTGGAATGTAAAGGAATTAAGCAAAAACAAATAAATTTTGGAATAAAAAATCATTTCTAATTCAATTTGAAGTTCTTACGCACAAACTATTTCAAATGTCGACCTTGAGACTTAAAGTCGAAATGTGTATCTAGTGTATGTATTTCATCTAATCGGTTCCTTTGTTTTCATTAATTCTAAATCAAGGTTTTCTTCTTACTTCATGTAAATATTTGAAAGAAAAATGTATCAGCAAAGCTGTTTGATCTTTTCGTGTGATATGGGTGTGGATAGGAACTAGACACTTTGGCATGCAATTTATTAGAAATTTTGGCGTTTGTTGGTGAATGATATCTTGTAATTTATGAAGTTCTGTCGATTGGTACATATTGTAATGTTGAATTTACGGTTGGGAAACTAATTGTATAATTACAATTAAGTACCGGCTACTTGGCAGAAGCTTTCAACGATGTAGACACTCGGTAGGCTAATCTAGATCAGTGTATCTCGGGAATACAATTTCGAGAACCTTTGGCTAGCAAATCTTGACCAGACCGACACAAAACTACATCTGGCAACTAAACAGATTTCTAATTAAATGACCGTAATGATGAGCAACTACAAACAGACCACATCCACACCAACATTCCGCCTCATTACCTCAACAACTATGACATCTTCGCATTAAAACAATGACTAGCTGTAGCTACAAAGAAATTCAAAACCCTCAGCAATTGCTGATGATTCCTCATTACCATCCATGATAAATTACCTAAGGTAATTAGTCTGTTTGTATTATTCATGAGAAGTTCATTATATTTAATTAATTGTCTTGAAATTCTCGTCGATGCACACTTTTTTTCTATCTACATCATACTCGACAGAAGTTGTCAGTTGTGGATTGATGTGCATCTGTAAAAATATTAAAAAATATTTCACAGCATGTCGATTTGCAGGTCGAGTTGCTCTACATATTTTTGTATCTACATGTGTGAAACATTTGTACAAGTATCGTAGGTCATTAAAATACAGAAAAAAAGTACATAAATATTGATGCTTTTCATCTTCTTTGTTCGTTGACTTAAATTGCTTCACCGTCTCTCGTCTTTTTTTGCAGTGAATTGATGAATTATAGAGTCTGGGGATTGAAGATTTTGAATTATAAGAATTAAAAGGTAATGAACGCAATACAATAGTCATCAATCACATCAAGTGGATGGGAAATAAAGCCGATGATCACGATAATCTAATTATTGTTTCGTTAACGTATGGGATTTGGCTCTTATGGTGATTTTGGGAGAATTATGGAATGAACTTCAGGTGACATCTAATGTAATTCAGGTCGTGGATCGTAATTCGGTTTGGTATGGTCTTGAAATTGTCTAGATCTTAAGAATATTTCCAAGTTGAGCCATCGATCTCTTGTAAGGAGGCTGTTGATAGAGACTTGGTATTGGCAAATTACTCAAAAAGTCTCAAATGACAGTGGATTCATCAAAATGTTCAATTTTTCTTGAGCAAGCTTGAGTGGGAATCGAACCCAAGTCCTCTCAGTCATGTCATATGCCAAGTGCTCCTACCTATCGAGCTATCGTGGGTTGCTGAAGTGCATGACACAAAGCACATTTAAGTCTATTCATTGCACAGCTCTCATCATTTTATGGGATCAAGGCCCAAATCCATCATTTTAAACCTCAAATAAGCACATCTCTTGGGTATTTACTACCCATATTCTGTGTTATGGTTGTACCATTCTCTAGAAACCAGTCTCTGTCTCCATCTGTCTCTAGCAAGCAAAGATCATGCTTTTATGGTTCAGCAACACCACTGCGGTACCAAAAAGCAGTCTTTTTGCCAATTAGGAAGGTTATCTCTCTATCTTTGTACATAAAACCCTTCAACTTCCTCTCCATCCATCCAGTCACCTTCATTTCCGCGAATCCTCTTAATATCCATCAAATTCATTAGCCAAAATATCAAATGACGAGTATCGTTGAGTCAACAATGGTAATTTATGGACAAAAAACACACTCTTGTTAGTTCCAATAATACAAAAAAACATCAAAGCGAATCTCATTCAAATGACGTAAATAAAAGGAAATGTTCTTTTTTTGTCAACTTCTTAAGAAAAGAGCAGACCACAAAAAGTATATAAATTTCAACATTTTGTGGGTAGATGTAAATGACTTGATTACCATAATAGAAATAGATTCGTGAAATGTTCTCATGAATGATCCAAATATTGATGGAATTTCAAAGTCGGGCTATTAAGTGATTATAGAGAAAGCATTAATTAGTCGTAATTTTTGGATTTGAGGCTTAAAATTGGCATGGAATGTAAAGTGCTGATTGAAATTTGAATTTTCGTGGATTATTCTAATTAAATTAGAGCATTTGTGGGGAAGTTAAAGCAGAGAAAGCAAATAATTTAAGATTTTAGAGACTTAAGTAGGCAAACTAGTGGAACTGACGTAGATTTTTATACAAAAAAATTCAAAATTCACATTAATTTATTTCCCCATAAATTCACATCATGTCCACCCATATTAAATTAATTAAATCACCTAAAATCCCTTCACAAATCCAAAAACTGAATCTCAACGTCCATCAAAAGTGTTTCTACATCACTTAAACGCCCTCACGTATCTCTTTCGAGAAAAACAATATAAATATTAGAATTAATTAATTAATTTGTAATTCAAATTTGACGCTTAAGTCTTTTTATAGTAGCTTAATCACCGCAACAGCAAGTCTTTGAATCATTTTTATTTAAAAATGTCTTAGGTAGTCTTAATGTGTCATTTTGGGGGTATTTGAGGATGATGTTTGGTGTATTCTAAAATGTTGTCAATGCAGCAATGGGCTGACTTGAATATTGCTTGATTTTATGCAGAAACAGTCGATTCTAGCTGATTTATATGCAGGCAAAACTTACTTGGAGTGTCTGACCCTTCGACTGCACCTAAACATCATTATCAAATGCCTCCCAATATGCAAAAAAGCACTAAAAATTTGCTAAAAATTTGCTGAATTAATCTGGACATTCACGAGAGTTCACGACAACAAATGCCGTAATGAATTATAAATATTTGGCAAATGAATTAAGAATTTTTTTTTGAATCGCATTTAAATGCCGTGTATGAAATCATATGACTTAGTCACATAATAAGTCGATTAATTTAAGAATGAAAACGGGTCTGTATGACAGAAATAGAAGTAAATATAATTAATAAGAGTTTTTAGAGTTAGAGGAGATTAAGTAAGAAAATTATTAGGTTGAAGGGATTAAGGCGCATTTTTTTGAAGTTTTATTGGGAAAATTCTATTTTTGGGCTTAAAATCAAATATAAAACCCTTCACAATGACTTAAATGAAGTAGGAACAATGACTTAAAGCCAAATTTGACAGGAATACGTAAGACATCAACTTAATGGATATTATCTAGCTTATAACCCTTATTGCCTGCCCTAATTTTTAGCAATCATCTCGACTGGATATAAACTCATTTGTCCGCTATGGAAGAAGCTGCAATTAGTCAACTGTATGTCTACTTAAACTTGCCATTTAATACCTTACAAATTCCACAATGGCCCAGCTTACAACTAGACATAAAGTCGACTAATCCCAGCCTGTCTCACTCTAGTATGACTAGTTAATATCCAGTCCATCTCCAGCTTCTGCGAATTCTCAACAAATGACAACTCTCAGAATTCACTTTTTTAATAGCTTTAATTGATGACTTCAGCTGCCCACATTTTGATTTCATTGAAAACATTTCAATTTTAATAAATCAAATGTGTCTTATAAATAAATTAAAAAGCTGTGCAGTTAATTAACACAATATGATGATGTGCTGAATTTAGAATTTAACAAAGCAAATAAAAATTACAAGCAATTTATGGTCCGAGAGAAATTCGACTGCATATTGTTTTTTCTACTATTGTAATTAATGAGTACATGAATATCTTTTTAGAAAATTAATTTTCTATTTGCATAAATAGTTTTTCATACTTAATTCATCACTTTAGGTGTGAATGCTAACAAGCTTTTCAATGAAAATTAGGCAACGGGATTTGTGTGCGAATTTGAATTTATAATCACTTTTTTTGGGATTTTTAGTGGACTCTGAGGTGTTTGAGTTGACTGTGATTTGTGTGACAAGACGTTTTGGCTAGGTTGACTAGGTTACGTAGTAGGAATGACTCTAGAATCGCGATTCATCGAAAAAGCAGCGTTGGGTTAGTGATTAGAGCAGTAGTGGACCATCTTTCCTTTTTTGCTACACACCTTGCTGGTATGCCTTGACCGAAACCGTACACGACATAAGGTTTATAGCATTTTCGAAAATAATTGACGACACACAGGTTGCATTCGATCTCAACAGGATTTTCCTGCTTTTTCGCTATTCTAGCCTAATTAATTAGGTTTGTATGACTTGTGGTTAGGTGCATCATATTAATATACCCTCGATCATACAGTATGCGATTGAAAGAGTCTCGAATGTGCATTTAATTAGCCGTGAATTCCTAATTCTAAAAGCATCTAATCACATCATCAATCATCCATGGAATCATTCATCCAGCCACTCAACCCAAAACTCATCAACTCCACAACACATCTTAAACACTTTATTTCCCACAGCGTCAAAACGACACAAATTATCCAGACCGAAACAATCAAACATTGATCGACATACTTAACAGTTTTAAACTCAACATAATATCAGTCTTTTGTGCACATTAAGTGCCATAAAAAGCAGCTAAAGAAAAAAAAATCAGGGAGTTGAAATATTAATTATTTTAATACGAAGAATTCATGTTTTTACACCAAATAATCGCAAAAAAGTCTTCTTCCTTTCTCTTTTAGAGTCTTATTATTACTTATGTACTTACATAGTTATTAATTTTTCTTCTTATGAAAATGCATAAATGGAACATGAGCTGTTCTTTCTTATGGTTTTACGTTACGCGAAATTAATTTTTATGCGTGTTACTTAATTTCGATGCAGAGTTGGGGATTGGTGTGATTTTTGGGGCAGAGTAAGAACTGGCTTGGGATTTTAGCTTGAATTTGATAGGATAGTCCCAAAAAAGGGGTCAGTAAGATCAAGGAAAGGCTTCAGATGCGCTGCAGTTGTTCTAAAGCAACACTTCATGGATCAACACAGCAGGAAAACCCAACCTGAATACCACAGATCGATTAATCGATCCAAAATCCGCCACCTGACCTACAGGTGACCCTTGGCATGGTCAAGTCCAACCTAGTGACGGATTTTTAATCGATTAGACGAATTTGAAACAATTGAAATAAAATCTGGAACCTGGCCGATTAGAGTTCAATCTAAGGTCTGGCACCAAGCCGGCATGTATATCAGGAACTAATTCCAAACCTTACTTCCTCCAACTATCACATTAC